>NW_025745778.1:55000-130000 GCF_021184085.1 Oncorhynchus gorbuscha | reverse complement strand
TCTCTCTCTCTGTCTGTCTCTCTCTCTCGCTCACTTGCTCTCTGTCTCTCTTTCTGTCTCTCTCTCTCTCTCTCTCTGTCTCTCTTTCTCTCTCTCTCTCTCTCTCTCGCTGTCTCTCTCTCGTTCGCTCTTTCGCTCTTCTGCACTCTGTTTGTCTGTGACCTGGCTAGCCTCTAATCCACAACACCCCAGCTAGTCATCTCCTCGGACTGACAGAAAGAGGAAGAGAGGGGAGAGGTGAAGGAGAGATGAGTGGGCGTGGGGGTTGTCTGAACTCTCGCTGAGTAATGAAATGAAATGACAGCCCTTTGGAGAGGGAAACAGGAGGAGGGACAGTCAAAGGAAGACAGAAAGGGGCAAGGATACCGGGGCCAACCAGGAAATTGAAGCCATCACAAGCAAATTGAGTTCAGGTCCTTTTTGGAGGGAGAAAGCAGCACACCAATCAGTTTGGTCCAGCTAGCCTGCTAGTCAGACGGTGGCTGGGGGGCGCTGCCTGCCAGGACCCTTGTAGGGGCGTCTTGACATGGCAATAGGACCAACAGCAAACGACCTACAGCCATCCAGATGCAGTCTGGGGCTCAGCTGACAGAGCTGATCTCATGCTGAATCCCAAAGGGTCCTTACCCCCCCCCCCCCCCCCCAAAAAAAGAAGGGTACCTTATCCACCCCCACCCCCCCAAAATAAGCTTTTTCCCCCCAAAGAAGAAGAAGAAGGGCACCAGGGCACTTAGGCCTCTGGTCAAAAAGTAGTGCACTATGTTTGGGACTAGTGGTGCAAATTGGGAAGGTCAAGTAGAGGTGGGAGGGGTTGGGGACACTGAACATGATACATGTCCTGGAGGAGACGTGAACTACTATAGAAACAACAGAGTTATGTGGTAGCCTGCTGCGGTGCCTGACTAGAAATGAGACATGATGAGAAGTTAACTACTATAGAAACAACAGAGTTATGTGGTAGCCTGCTGCGATGCCTGACTAGAAATGAGACATGATGAGAAGTTAACTACTATAGAAACAACAGAGTTATGTGGTAGCCTGCTGCGATGCCTGACTAGAAATGAGACATGATGAGAAGTTAACTACTATAGAAACAACAGAGTTATGTGGTAGCCTGCTGCGATGCCTGACTAGAAATGAGACATGATGAGAAGTTAACTACTATAGAAACAACAGAGTTATGTGGTAGCCTGCTGCGATGCCTGACTAGAAATGAGACATGATGAGAAGTTAACTACTATAGAAACAACAGAGTTATGTGGTAGCCTGCTGCGATGCCTGACTAGAAATGAGACATGATGAGAAGTTAACTACTATAGAAACAACAGAGTTATGTGGTAGCCTGCTGCGATGCCTGACAAGAAATGAGACATGATGAGAAGTTAACTACTATAGAAACAACAGAAGTTATGTGGTAGCCTGCTGCGGTGCCTGACTAGAAATGAGACATGATGAGAAGTTAACTACTATAGAAACAACAGAGTTATGTGGTAGCCTGCTGCGATGCCTGACTAGAAATGAGACATGATGAGAAGTTAACTACTATAGAAACAACAGAGTTATGTGGTAGCCTGCTGCGATGCCTGACTAGAAATGAGACATGATGAGAAGTTAACTACTATAGAAACAACAGAGTTATGTGGTAGCCTGCTGCGATGCCTGACTAGAAATGAGACATGATGAGAAGTTAACTACTATAGAAACAACAGAGTTATGTGGTAGCCTGCTGCGATGCCTGACTAGAAATGAGACATGATGAGAAGTTAACTACTATAGAAACAACAGAGTTATGTGGTAGCCTGCTGCGATGCCTGACTAGAAATGAGACATGATGAGAGGTTAACTACTATAGAAACAACAGAAGTTATGTGGTAGCCTGCTGCGATGCCTGACTAGAAATGAGACGTGAACTACTATAGAAACAACAGAGTTATGTGGTAGCCTGTTGCGGTGCCTGACTAGAAATGAGACATGATGAGAAGTTAACTACTATAGAAACAACAGAGTTATGTGGTAGCCTGTTGCGGTGCCTGACTAGAAATGAGACATGATGAGAAGTTAACTACTATAGAAACAACAGAGTTATGTGGTAGCCTGCTGCGGTGCCTGACTAGAAATGAGACATGATGAGAGGTTAACTACTATAGAAACAACAGAGTTATGTGGTAGCCTGCTGCGGTGCCTGACTAGAAATGAACAAAACATACAGGCTGTTTTCCAAATAACACCTTTATGAGCAAAGTAGTGCACTATTTAGGGAATATCCAACCTCTTGGCCAACCCCCTTCTTTCTCTCTGACTGAACCCACAGCTACCAACACCCTTCCTTCTCTCTGACTGAACCCACCACCACCAACCCCTTCCTTCTCTCTGACTGAACCCACCACCACCAACCCCTTCCTTCTCTCTGACTGAACCCACCCCTACCAACCCCTTCCTTCTCTCTGACTGAACCCACCACCACCAACCCCTTCCTTCTATCTGACTGAACCCACCCCTACCAACCCCCTTCCTTCTCTCTGACTGAACCCACCCCTACCAACCCCTTCCTTCTCTCTGACTGAACCCACCACTACCAACCCCTTCCTTCTATCTGACTGAACCACCCCCTACCAACCCCTTCCTTCTCTCTGACTGAACCACCCCCTACCAACCCCTTCTTTCTCTCTGACTGAACCCACTCCTACCAACCCCCTTCCTTCTCTCTGACTGAACCCCCTAACAACCCCTTTCCTTCTCTCTGACTGAACCCACCCCTACCAACCCCTTCCTTCTCTCTGACTGAACCCACCCCTACCAACCCCCTTCCTTCTCTCTGACTGAACCCCCCTACCAACCCCCTTCCTTCTCTCTGACTGAACCCCCTACCAACCCCCTTCCTTCTCTCTGACTGAACCCCCCTACCAACCCCTTCCTTCTCTCTGACTGAACCCACCCCTACCAACCCCTTCCTTCTCTCTGACTGAACCCACCCCTACCGACCCCCTTCCTTCTCTCTGACTGAACCCACCCCTACCAACCCCCTTCCTTCACTCTGACTGAACCCACGCCTACCAACCCCTTCCTTCTCTCTGACTGAACCCACCCCTACCGACCCCCTTCCTTCTCTCTGACTGAACCCCACCCCTACCGACCCCCTTCCTTCTCTCTGACTGAACCCACCCCTAACAGCCCCCTTCCTTCTTTCTGACTGAACCCACCACCACCAACCACCATTTCTAATGAGCCTTATTTGCCCTTCTCCTCCTGCTAATTCTTGGACAGTGACACAACATTCCCGGACTAATTATCTAGATTTCACAGCAGCACTACACAGCACGACACACACACACACACTCACGCGTGCACGTACACACGGCCTAGGTCTGATGTTGCAACCATTGACGAGGGGTGGAATCATTGTTAGAACCCCAAAGGCCTCATTATCTTTGTTGGCTCCCAATTAATCTATTAAGATGTTTTGGCTCAGTGGCTGTTACACGCTATGACCTGGGGCCCTATTCAAAACAATATATTGTGTTGGTTGGCTGGGTGGCTGGTTGGTTGGTTGACTGGTTGGTTGACTAGTTGGTTGGCTGGTTGGTTGACTAGTTGGTTGGTTGGCTCGGTGGCTGGTTGGTTGACTGGTTGGTTGACTGGTTGGTTGACTAGTTGGTTGGTTGGCTCAGTGGCTGGTTGGTTGACTGGTTGGTTGACTGGTTGGTTGACTAGTTGGTTGGGTGGCTGGTTGGTTGGTTGACTGGTTGGTTGACTAGTTGGTTGGCTGGTTGGTTGACTAGTTGGTTGGTTGGCTCGGTGGCTGGTTGGTTGACTGGTTGGTTGACTGGTTGGTTGACTAGTTGGTTGGGTGGCTGGTTGGTTGGTTGACTGGTTGGTTGACTAGTTGGCTGGGTGGCTGGTTGGGTGGCTGGTTGGTTGGTTGACTGGTTGGTTGACTAGTTGGCTGGGTGGCTGGTTGGTTGGTTGACTGGTTGGTTGACTAGTTGGTTGGGTGGCTGGTTGGTTGACTGGTTGGTTGACTAGTTGGTTGGGTGGCTGGTTGGTTGACTGGTTGGTTGGGTGGCTGGTTGGTTGACTGGTTGGTTGGGTGGCTGGTTGGTTGGCTGGTTGGTTGGTTGGCTGGTTGGTTTGATGGTTGGTTGGTTGGCTGGTTGGCTAATTGGCTGGTTGGCTGGTTGTTTGTTTGGTTGGCTGGTTGGTTGACTGGTTGGTTGGGTGGCTGGTTGGTTGTCTGGTTGGTTGGTTGGTTGACTAGTTGGTTGGCTGGTTGGTTGGTTGGTTGGCTGGTTGGCTGGTTGGTTTGATGGTTGGTTGGTTGGCTGGTTGGCTAATTGGCTGGTTGGCTGGTTGGTTGTTTGGTTGGCTGGTTGGTTGACTGGTTGGTTGGGTGGCTGGTTGGTTGACTGGTTGGTTGGTTGACTAGTTGGTTGGCTAGTTGGCTGGCTAGTTGGCTTGTTGGTTGGCTGGTTGGTTGGCTGGTTGGCTAGTTGGCTGGTTGGCTGGGTGGCTGGTTGGCTGGTTGGCTGGCTAGTTGGCTGGCTAGTTGGCTGGTTGGTTGGCTGGTTGGTTGGCTGGTTGGCTAGTTGGCTGGTTGGTTGGCTAGTTGGCTGGTTGGCTGGTTGGCTGGTTGGCTGGTTGGCTAGTTGGCTGGTTGGTTGGCTAGTTGGCTCATTGGTTGGCTAGTTGGCTGGTTGGGTGGTTGGCTGGTTGGCTGGTTGGCTAGTTGGCTCGTTGGTTGGCTAGTTGGCTGGTTGGTTGGCTGGCTGGTTGGCTGGTTGGTTGGCTAGTTGGCTGGTTGGCTGGTTGGCTGGTTGGCTGGCTAGTTGGCTGGCTGGTTGGCGAGTTGGCTGGTTGGTTGGCTAGTTGGCTGGTTGGCTGGTTGGCTAGTTGGCTGGTTGGTTGTAGCATTAAGTAGGGAAATGACAGGAGACTTGCAGTATAATTAGACACTGTGCCTTTACATTAAGCATCTGTCTTCTTTAAGGTGGAATAAGTGGGATTTATATCCACAATGTATCTACATTTATATTCTATATACAGAGCATTTGTAAAGTATTCAGACCCTTTGACTTTTTCCACATTTTGTTTCATTATTGATTAATTTAAAAACGTTAAAAATCCTTATCAATCTACACACAATACCCCATAATGATGAATAAAAAGCAGTTTTTTAGTCGTTTAAAAAAAATCACATTTACCTAACTATTTAGACCCCCTCAAGGACATTCAGAGACTTGTCCCGAAGCCACTCCTGCGTTGTCTTGGCTGTGTGCTTAGGGTCGTTGTCCTGTTGGAAGGTGACCCTTCACCCCAGTCTGAGGTCCTGAGCACTCTGGGAGCAGGTTCTCATTAAGGATCTCTCTGTACTTTTCTCCGTTCATCTTTCCTTCGATCCAGACTAGTCTCCCACAGTCCCTGCCACTGAAAACCATCCCGGCAGCATGATGCTGCCACCACCATGCTTCACCGTAGGAATGGTGCCAGGTTTCCTCCAGACATGATGCTGCCACCACCATGCTTCACCGTAGGGATGGTGGCAGGTTTCCTCCAGACATGATGCTGCCACCGCCATGCTTCACCGTAGGGATGGTGCCAGGTTTCCTCCAGACATGATGCTGCCACCACCATGCTTCACCATAGGGATGGTGCCAGGTTTCCTCCAGACATGATATTACCACCACCATGCTTCACCATAGGGATGGTGCCAGGTTTCCTCCAGACATGATGCTGCCACCGCCATGCTTCACCGTAGGGATGGTGCCAGGTTTCCTCCAGAGGGGACGCTTCCCATTCAGGCCAAAGAGTTCAGTCTTGGTTTCATCAGACCAGAGAATCTTGTTTCTCAGGGTTTGAGTCCATTTGGTGCCTTTTGGTAGACTACAAGTGGGCTGTCATGTGCCTTTTACTGAGGAGTGGCTTCCGTCTGGCCACTCTACCATAAAGGCCTGATTTGTAGAGTGCGACAGAGATGGTTGCCCTTCTGCAAGGTTCTCCCATCTCCACAGAGGAACTCCAGAGCTCTGTCAGAGTCACCATCGGGTTCTTGGTCACCTTCGTGAACAAGCCCCTTCTCTCCAAATGCTTCTTTAATTTAAGAGTGATGGAGGCCACTGTGTTTTTGGGGACCTTCAATGCTGCAGACATTTTTTGGTACCCTTCCCCCAGATCTGTGCCTCGACACAATCCTGTCTCGAAGCTCTACGGTCAATTCCTTCAACCTCATGGCTTGGTTTTTGCTCTGACATGCACTGTCAACTGTGGATTCTGATGGACACTGATGTACTGAGGGATTCTGATGGACACTGATGTACTGAGAGATTCTGATGTACTGAGAGATTCTGATGTACTGAGAGATTCTGATGTACTGAGGGATTCTGATGTACTGAGAGATTCTGATGGACACAGGAATAGCCACTCAGCAGTACCTTCTCCATCTAGCCACTCAGCAGTACCTTCTCCACCTAGCCACTCAGCAGTACCTTCTCCACCTAGCCACTCAGCAGTACCTTCTCCACCTAGCCACTCAGCAGTACCTTCTCCACCTAGCCACTCAGCAGTACCTTCTCCACCTAGCCACTCAGCAGTGGTTTCTCCACCTAGCCACTCAGCAGTACCTTCACCACCTAGCCACTCAGCAGTATCTTCTCCACCTAGCCACTCAGCAGTACCTTCTCCACCTAGCCACTCAGCAGTATCTTCTCCACCTAGCCACTCAGCAGTATCTTCTCCACCTAGCCACTCAGCAGTATCTTCTCCACCTAGCCACTCAGCAGTATCTTCTCCACCTAGCCACTCAGCAGTACCTTCACCACCTAGCCACTCAGCAGTATCTTCTCCACCTAGCCACTCAGCAGTACCTTCTCCACCTAGCCACTCAGCAGTGGTTTCTCCACCTAGCCACTCAGCAGTACCTTCACCACCTAGCCACTCAGCAGTATCTTCTCCACCTAGCCACTCAGCAGTACCTTCTCCACCTAGCCACTCAGCAGTCCCTTCTCCACCGAGCCACTCAGCAGTCCCTTCTCCACCGAGCCACTCAGCAGTCCCTTCTCCACCGAGCCACTCAGCAGTCCCTTCTCCACCGAGCCACTCAGCAGTCCCTTCTCCACCGAGCCACTCAGCAGTATCTTCTCCACCTAGCCTGTCATGCAGGTGAAAGAGGACCCAAAAGCGACTTGGCGAAAACAGAGTCTTTAATCCAGTAAAGTGAATACAATCAAAAAAACACAACTTTCACTCGAAATGACGAGGACAAACTGGAGACTCGATCTTGAACAGCAGGTGAACAGCAGGTTGCCTCGGGAAGGCACTTGAACCAGACAGACTCAGACACCTGCTCACCACGCAGCATCTGAGGAAAACACGACACGACAGGGCGATACACAAACACAGCACGGTGAAATCTAGACAAGGAACCGACAGGGCAGAAACGAATAACAAGGAGAGAAATAGGGACTCTAATCAGGGAAAAGGATCGGGAACAGGTGTGGGAAGGCTAAATGATGATTAGGGGAATAGGAACAGCTGGGAGCAGGAACGGAACGATAGAGAGAAGAGAGAGCGAGAGAGTGAGAGAGGGAGGGGGAGAGAGAGGAATAGAAAGAGGGAAAGAACCTAATAAGACCAGCAGAGGGAAACGAATAGAATGGGGAGCACAGGGACAAGACATGATAATAAATGACAAAACATGACAGTACCCCCCACTCACCGAGCGCCTCCTGGCGCACTCGAGGAGGAATCCTGGCGGCAACGGAGGAAATCATCAATGAGTGAACGGTCCAGCACGTCCCGAGACGGAACCCAACTCCTCTCCTCAGGACCGTAACCCTCCCAATCCACTAAGTATTGGTGACCCCGTCCCCGAGAACGCATGTCCATGATCTTATGTACCTTGTAAATAGGTGCGCTCTCGACAAGGACGGGAGGGGGGAGGGAAGACGAACGGGAGTGCGAAGAAAGGGCTTGACACAGGAGACATGGAAGACAGGATGGACGCGACGAAGATGTCGCGGAAGAAGCAGTCGCACAGCGACAGGATTGACGACCTGGGAGACACGGAACGGACCAATGAACCGCGGAGTCAACTTACGAGAAGCTGTCGTAAGAGGAAGGTTGCGAGTGGAAAGCCACACTCTCTGGCCGCAACAATACCTTGGACTCTTAATCCTGCGTTTATTGGCGGCTCTCACAGTCTGTGCCCTGTAACGGCAAAGTGCAGACCTCACCCTCCTCCAGGTGCGCTCACAACGTTGGACAAACGCTTGAGCGGAGGGAACGCTGGACTCGGCAAGCTGGGATGAGAACAGAGGAGGCTGGTAACCCAGACTACTCTGAAACGGAGATAACCCGGTAGCAGACGAAGGAAGCGAATTGTGAGCGTATTCTGCCCAGGGGAGCTGTTCTGCCCAAGACGCAGGGTTTCTGAAAGAAAGGCTGCGTAGTATGCGACCAATCGTCTGATTGGCCCTCTCTGCTTGACCGTTAGACTGGGGATGAAACCCGGAAGAGAGACTGACGGACGCACCAATCAAACGACAGAACTCCCTCCAAAACTGTGACGTGAATTGCGGGCCTCTGTCTGAAACGGCGTCTAACGGGAGGCCATGAATTCTGAATACATTCTCGATAATTATTTGTGCCGTCTCCTTAGCGGAAGGAAGTTTAGCGAGGGGAATGAAATGTGCCGCCTTAGAGAACCTATCGACAACCGTAAGAATCACAGTCTTCCCCGCAGACAAAGGCAGACCGGTAATGAAGTCTAGGGCGATGTGAGACCATGGTCGAGAAGGAATGGGGAGCGGTCTGAGACGACCGGCAGGAGGAGAGTTACCCGACTTAGTCTGCGCGCAGTCCGAACAAGCAGCCACGAAACGGCGCGTGTCACGCTCCTGAGTCGGCCACCAAAAGCGCTGGCGAATAGACGCAAGAGTGCCTCGAACACCGGGATGACCAGCTAACTTGGCAGAGTGAGCCCACTGAAGAACAGCCAGACGAGTGGAAACAGGGACGAAAAGGAGGTTACTAGGACAAGCGCGCGGCGACGCAGTGTGCGTGAGTGCTTGCTTAACCTGTCTTTCAATTCCCCAGACTGTTAACCCGACAACACGCCCATAAGGAAGAATCCCCTCGGGATCAGTAGAAGCCACAGAAGAACTAAACAGACGGGATAAGGCATCAGGCTTGGTGTTCTTGCTACCCGGACGGTAAGAAATCACAAACTCGAAACGAGCGAAAAACAACGCCCAACGAGCTTGACGGGCATTAAGTCGTTTGGCAGAACGGATGTACTCAAGGTTCTTATGGTCTGTCCAAACGACAAAGGAACGGTCGCCCCCTCCAACCACTGTCGCCATTCGCCTAGGGCTAAGCGGATGGCGAGCAGTTCACGGTTACCCACATCATAGTTGCGCTCAGATGGCGACAGGCGATGAGAAAAATAAGCGCAAGGATGAACCTTATCGTCAGACTGGAAGCGCTGGGATAGAATGGCTCCCACGCCTACCTCTGAAGCGTCAACCTCGACAATGAATTGTCTAGTGACGTCAGGAGTAACGAGGATAGGAGCGGACGTAAAACGTTCTTTTAGAAGATCAAAAGCTCCCTGGGCGGAACCGGACCACTTAAAACACGTCTTGACAGAAGTAAGAGCTGTGAGAGGGCAGCAACTTGACCGAAATTACGAATGAAACGCCGATAGAAATTAGCG
Source organism: Oncorhynchus gorbuscha (assembly GCF_021184085.1). Lineage (NCBI taxonomy): Eukaryota > Metazoa > Chordata > Actinopteri > Salmoniformes > Salmonidae > Oncorhynchus > Oncorhynchus gorbuscha. Next base: position 120,294 of record NW_025745778.1, on the reverse strand, counting down.
AAACCTAAAAAGCGCTGCAACTCGACACGTGACCTTGGAACGGGCCAATCACTGACAGCTTGGACCTTAGCGGAATCCATCTGAATGCCTTCAGCGGAAATAACGGAACCGAGAAAAGTAACGGAGGAGACATGAAAAGAGCACTTCTCAGCCTTTACGTAGAGACAATTCTCTAAAAGGCGCTGTAGAACACGTCGAACGTGCTGAACATGAATCTCGAGTGACGGAGAAAAAATCAGGATATCGTCAAGATAGACAAAAACAAAGATGTTCAGCATGTCTCTCAGAACATCATTAACTAATGCCTGAAAAACAGCTGGCGCATTGGCGAGACCGAACGGCAGAACCCGGTACTCAAAATGCCCTAACGGAGTGTTAAACGCCATTTTCCACTCGTCCCCCTCTCTGATGCGCACGAGATGGTAAGCGTTACGAAGGTCCAACTTAGTAAAGCACCTGGCTCCCTGCAGAATCTCGAAGGCTGATGACATAAGGGGAAGCGGATAACGATTCTTAACCGTTATGTCATTCAGCCCTCGATAATCCACGCAGGGGCGCAGAGTACCGTCCTTCTTCTTAACAAAAAAGAACCCCGCCCCGGCCGGAGAGGAAGAAGGCACTATGGTACCGGCGTCAAGAGACACAGACAAATAATCCTCGAGAGCCTTACGTTCGGGAGCAGACAGAGAGTATAGTCTACCCCGAGGAGGAGTGGTCCCCGGAAGGAGATCAATACTACAATCATACGACCGGTGAGGAGGAAGGGAGTTGGCTCGGGACCGACTGAAGACCGTGCGCAGATCATGATATTCCTCCGGCACTCCTGTCAAATCGCCGCTCCCTCCTGAGAAGTAGGGACAGAAGAAACGGGAGGGATGGCAGACATTAAACACTTCACATGACAAGAAACGTTCCAGGATAGGATAGAATTACTAGACCAATTAATAGAAGGATTATGACATACTAGCCAGGGATGACCCAAAACAACAGGTGTAAACGGTGAACGGAAAATCAAAAAAGAAATAGTCTCACTGTGGTTACCAGATACTGTGAGGGTTAAAGGTAGTGTCTCAAATCTGATACTGGGAAGATGACTACCATCTAAGGCGAACATGGGCGTAGGCTTCTCTAACTCTCTGAAAGGAATGTCATGTTTCCGAACCCATGCTTCGTCCATGAAACAACCCTCAGCCCCAGAGTCTATCAAGGCCCTACATGTAGCACCCGAACCGGTCCAGCGTAGATGGACCGACAAAGTAGTACAGGATTTTGATGGAGAGACTTGAGTAGTTGCGCTCACCTGTAGCCCTCCGCTTACAGATGAGCTCTGGCTTTTACTGGACATGAATTAACAAAATGTCCAGCAACTCCGCAATAGAGGCACAGGCGGTTGGTGATCCTCCGTTCCCTCTCCTTAGTCGAGATGCGAATCCCTCCCAGCTGCATGGGCTCAGTCTCTGAGCCAGAGGAGGGAGATGGTTGCGATGCGGAGCAGGGAAACACCGTTGATGCGAGCTCTCTTCCACGAGCCCGGTGACGAAGATCTACCCGTCGTTCTATGCGGATGGCGAGAGCAATCAAAGAGTCCACATCTGAAGGAACCTCCCGGGAGAGAATCTCATCCTTAACCACTGCGTGGAGTCCCTCCAGAAAACGAGCGAGCAGCGCCGGCTCGTTCCACTCACTAGAGGCAGCAAGAGTGCGAAACTCAATAGAATAATCCGTTATGGACCGTTCACCTTGGCATAAGGAAGCCAGGGCCCTAGAAGCCTCCCTACCAAAAACTGAACGGTCAAAAACCCGAATCATCTCCTCTTTAAAGTTCTGGAACTTGTTAGAGCAATCAGCCCTTGCCTCCCAGATAGCTGTGCCCCATTCTCGAGCCCGGCCAGTAAGGAGTGAAATGACGTAAGCAACCCGAGCTCTCTCACTAGAGTATGTGTTGGGTTGGAGAGAGAACACAATCTCACACTGCGTGAGAAAGGAGCGGCACTCAGTGGGCTGCCCGGAGTAGCAAGGTGGGTTATTAACCCTAGGTTCTGGAGGCTCGGCAGGCCAGGAAGTAACAGGTGGCACGAGACGTAGACTCTGGAACTGTCCAGAGAGGTCGGAAACCTGAGCGGCCAGGTTCTCCACGGCATGGCGAGCAGCAGACAATTCCTGCTCGTGTCTGCCGAGCATGGCTCCTTGGACCTCGACGGCAGTGTAACGAGCGTCTGAAGTCGCTGGGTCCATTCCTTGGTCGGTTCCTTCTGTCATGCAGGTGAAAGAGGACCCAAAAGCGACTTGGCGAAAACAGAGTCTTTAATCCAGTAAAGTGAATACAATCAAAAAAACACAACTTTCACTCGAAATGACGAGGACAAACTGGAGACTCGATCTTGAACAGCAGGTGAACAGCAGGTTGCCTCGGGAAGGCACTTGAACCAGACAGACTCAGACACCTGCTCACCACGCAGCATCTGAGGAAAACACGACACGACAGGGCGATACACAAACACAGCACGGTGAAATCTAGACAAGGAACCGACAGGGCAGAAACGAATAACAAGGAGAGAAATAGGGACTCTAATCAGGGAAAAGGATCGGGAACAGGTGTGGGAAGGCTAAATGATGATTAGGGGAATAGGAACAGCTGGGAGCAGGAACGGAACGATAGAGAGAAGAGAGAGCGAGAGAGTGAGAGAGGGAGGGGGAGAGAGAGGGATAGAAAGAGGGAAAGAACCTAATAAGACCAGCAGAGGGAAACGAATAGAATGGGGAGCACAGGGACAAGACATGATAATAAATGACAAAACATGACATAGCCACTCAGCAGTCCCTTCTCCACCTAGCCACTCAGCAGTACCTTCTCCACCTAGCCACTCAGCAGTACCTTCTCCACCTAGCCACTCAGCAGTACCTTCTCCACCTAGCCACTCAGCAGTACCTTCTCCACCTAGCCACTCAGCAGTCCCTTCTCCACCTAGCCACTCAGCAGTCCCTTCTCCACCGAGCCACTCAGCAGTACCTTCTCCACTGGCTTAATGTGATGAAGTCTCCAGGCTTCCAGTCTGTAAAGCTGAGGTGATGGTATTGATGGTTGAGGAGGAAGTCAATAATCATTAACGTGATTAAAGCCACTGGCTTTAATCCTAAATGACACCCTATTTACTCTATAGAACACTACTTAGACACAGAACGCTAAAGGGTGTGGTCAACCATAGTGCACTACGTAGGGAATAGGGTGCTATATGGGACTCAGAACAGACTGGTCATGATGGTTGTAGGACTATAGTAGACTGGACATGGTGGTTATAGGACTATAGTAGACTGAACATGGTGGTTGAATGACTATAGTAGACTGGACATGGTGGTTGTAGGACTATAGTAGACTGAACATGGTGGTTGAATGACTATAGTAGACTGGACATGGTGGTTAAATGACTATAGTAGACTGGACATGGTGGTTAAATGACTATAGTAGACTGGACATGGTGTTTGTAGGGCTATAGTAGACTGAACATGGTGGTTGTAGGACTATAGTAGACTGAACATGGTGGTTGTAGGACTATAGTAGACTGAACATGGTGGTTGTAGGACTATAGTAGACTGGACATGGTGGTTGAATGACTATAGTAGACTGAACATGGTGGTTGAATGACTATAGTAGACTGGACATGGTGGTTGAATGACTATAGTAGACTGAACATGGTGGTTGAATGACTATAGTAGACTGGACATGGTGGTTGAATGACTATAGTAGACTGGACATGATGGTTGTAGGACTATAGTAGACTGAACATGGTGGTTGAATGACTATAGTAGACTGAACATGGTGGTTGAATGACTATAGTAGACTGAACATGGTGGTTGAATGACTATAGTAGACTGGACATGGTGGTTATAGGACTATAGTAGACTGAACATGGTGGTTGAATGACTATAGTAGACTGAACATGGTGGTTGAATGACTATAGTAGACTGGACATGGTGGTTGAATGACTATAGTAGACTGGACATGGTGGTTGAATGACTATAGTAGACTGAACATGGTGGTTGAATGACTATAGTAGACTGGACATGGTGGTTGAATGACTATAGTAGACTGGACATGGTGGTTGAATGACTATAGTAGACTGGACATGGTGGTTATAGGACTATAGTAGACTGGACATGGTGGTTGAATGACTATAGTAGACTGGACATGGTGGTTGAATGACTATAGTAGACTGGACATGGTGGTTATAGGACTATAGTAGACTGGACATGGTGGTTGAATGACTATAGTAGACTGGACATGGTGGTTGAATGACTATAGTAGACTGGACATGGTGGTTATAGGACTATAGTAGAGTGGACATGGTGGTTGAATGACTATAGTAGACTGGACATGGTGGTTGAATGACTATAGTAGACTGGACATGGTGGTTATAGGACTATAGTAGACTGGACATGGTGGTTGAATGACTATAGTAGACTGGACATGGTGGTTATAGGACTATAGTAGACTGGACATGGTGTTTGTAGGACTATAGTAGACTGGACATGGTGGTTGAATGACTATAGTAGACTGGACATGGTGGTTGAATGACTATAGTAGACTGGACATGGTGGTTGAATGACTATAGTAGACTGGACATGGTGGTTGTAGGACTATAGTAGACTGGACATGGTGGTTGAATGACTATAGTAGACTGGACATGGTGGTTGAATGACTATAGTAGACTGAACATGGTGGTTGTAGGACTATAGTAGACTGGACATGGTGGTTGAATGACTATAGTAGACTGGACATGGTGGTAGTAGGACTATAGTAGACTGAACATGGTGGTTGAATGACTATAGTAGACTGGACATGGTGGTTGTAGGACTATAGTAGACTGGACATGGTGGTTGAATGACTATAGTATACTGAACATGGTGGTTGAATGACTATAGTAGACTGGACATGGTGGTTGAATGACTATAGTAGACTGGACATGGTGGTTGTAGGACTATAGTAGACTGAACATGGTGGTTGTTGGACTATAGTAGACTGGACATGGTGGTTGAATGACTATAGTAGACTGAACATGGTGGTTGAATGACTATAGTAGACTGAACATGGTGGTTGAATGACTATAGTAGACTGGACATGGTGGTTGTAGGGCTATAGTAGACTGGACATGGTGGTTGGACTATAATAATATAATAATAATATATGCCATTTAGCAGACGCTTTTATCCAAAGCGACTTACAGTCATGTGTGCATACATTCTACGTATGGGTGGTCCCGGGTAGACTGGACATGGTGGTTGAATGACTATAGTAGACTGGACATGGTGGTTGAATGACTATAGTAGACTGAACATGGTGGTTGAATGACTATAGTAGACTGAACATGGTGGTTGAATGACTATAGTAGACTGGACATGGTGGTTGAATCTCTATTGTAGACTGAACATGGTGGTTAAATGACTATAGTAGACTGGACATGGTGGTTGAATCTCTATTGTAGACTGAACATGGTGGTTAAATGACTATAGTAGACTGGACATGGTGGTAGTAGGGCTATAGTAGACTGAACATGGTGGTTGAATCTCTATTGTAGACTGAACATGGTGGTTGTTGGTTGCAGTGGTGAGGCATTGCTAGTATTCATGCAGTATTGACTAATGTACTTGTCAGACAGCAAAATCAGCCTAACGATCACAGCACAACTTAACAATTTTAAGAACATGTTGTTCCCAACTCCAAATAGTGATCAGTGATCATAACACATTGAGTGACGAGGGGAATAAGCAGAACAACTGTAGTCCCATGTAGTCTAATGGCAGTCCAGTGTCAACGTTGTGGCATTTGTTTTCAGTCACCAAGGCAGTCTCAGGTGAGTATGTACCTATTCAACCCAAAACAAATATGCAGTAAGCTATACCAGTCTCTCTCTCTCTCTCTCTCTCTCTCTCTCTCTCTCTCTCTCTCTCTCTCTCTCTCTCTCTCTCTCTCTCTCTCTCTCTCTCTCTCTCTCTCTCTCTCTCTCTCTCTCTCTCTCTCTCTCTCTTTCTGTCTCCTACTCTCTCTCCCTCTCTCTCTCTCTCACTCTCTATCTCTCTCTCCTCTCCCCCCTCTCTCTCCCTCTCTCTCTCTCTCTCTCTCACTCTCTATCTCTCTCTCCTCTCCCCCTCTCTCTCTTTCTCTCTCTCTCTCTCTCTCTCTCTGTTGGCTATATAAGCTGTGCCTCTTATGAGTGTTGTGTTTTGTGGGAGACGGGAGCTTTGTCTCTTCTCCTCTTCCCCGCCTCTCCAGAAACAGCTGAGATTGCAGAATGATGTTATATCATTCTCAGACACGCTTTCTTACCCCGGGAGGACACCAGCCGACGCCTGATGCATAATGTGTGATTACACCAGGGTGTCCTTAACACATCTCTATAGGGACATCATGCCATTCTTCTCCTGGCTAACACATCTCTATAGGGACATCATGTCATTCTTCTCCTGGCTAACACATCTCTATAGGGACATCATGTCATTCTTCTCCTGGCTAACACATCTCTATAGGGACATCATGTCATTCTTCTCCTGGCTAACACATCTCTATAGGGACATCATGTCATTCTTCTCCTGGCTAACACATCTCTACAGGGACATCATGCCATTCTTCTCCTGGCTAACACATCTCTATAGGGACATCATGTCATTCTTCTCCTGGCTAACACATCTCTATAGGGACTGTTAGCCAGGCCTGTTGTTATGTCTCCATGGAGAGAGGGACTGTTAGCCAGGCCTGTTGTTATGTCTCCATGGAGAGAGGGACTGTTAGCCAGGCCTGTTGTTATGTCTCCATGGAGAGAGGGACTGTTAGCCAGGCCTGTTGTTATGTCTCCATGGAGAGAGGGACTGTTAGCCAGGCCTGTTGTTATGTCTCCATGGAGAGAGGGACTGTTAGCCAGGCCTGTTGTTATGTCTCCATGGAGAGAGGGACTGTTAGCCAGGCCTGTTGTTATGTCTCCATGGAGAGAGGGACTGTTAGCCAGGCCTGTTGTTATGTCTCCATGGAGAGAGGGACTGTTAGCCAGGCCTGTTGTTATGTCTCCATGGAGAGAGGGACTGTTAGCCAGGCCTGTTGTTATGTCTCCATGGAGAGAGGGACTGTTAGCCAGGCCTGTTGTTATGTCTCCATGGAGAGAGGGACTGTTAGCCAGGCCTGTTGTTATGTCTCCATGGAGAGAGTTCCATCTAGAACCCTTTCAATCCAATGGTTCTACATGAAACCAAAAAGGGTTCTACCTGGGACCAAAGAAGGGTTCTACACGGAACCCAAAATGGTTCTACCCCAGACTAAAAAGGGTTCTACCTGGGACCAAAAAGGGTTCTACCTGGGACCAAAAAGGGTTCTACCTGGAACCAAAAAGGGTTCTACCTGGTACCAAAAAGGGTTCTACCTGGAACCAAAAAGGGTTCTACCAGGGACCAAAAAGGGTTCTACCTGGGACCAGAAAGGTTTCTACCCGGGACCAGAAAGGTTTCTACCCGGGACCAGAAAGGGTTCTACCTGGGACCAGAAAGGTTTCTACCCGGGACCAGAAAGGGTTCTACCTGGGACCAGAAAGGTTTCTACCCGGGACCAGAAAGGGCTCTACCTGGGACCAGAAAGGGTTCTACCTGGGACCAGAAAGGGTTCTACCTGGGACCAGAAAGGTTTCTACCCGGGACCAGAAAGGGTTCTACCTGGGACCAGAAAGGTTTCTACCTGGGACCAGAAAGGTTTCTACCCGGGACCAGAAAGGTTTCTACAAAGGGGGACATTCTAATAATCATTTTTGATCCGTTTTTGGTCCTAGATAACATCTCTTTTTCTACGAGTGTAGACCGAGCATCGTGTAGGACTTACATCGTTTCTCTTCCTCTCCCTCTCTGCAGCACAGAGGTAATCACTGTAATTACAAAGCCTACGTCCACACAACACAGGAAGGACGGTTGGGGCTTCATTCTGCACAACAACAAAAAATAACTCAACTATAGAAGCATCAATGTCTACATCAGATTTCACATCCTTCTTAATCTACTGTCATCACGCACGCACGCACGCACGCACGCACGCACGCACGCACGCACACACACACACACACACACACACACACACACACACACACACACACACACACACACACACACACACACACAGTTATTCACCCAGTGATTACACACTGATAAGCCATTGAGGAAGCTTCATTTATTTCCCAGGGCTGCTTGGCAACCAAACAAATGGAGAAAAAAGGTCTGGGCCATTCTTATTTTCCACCTGATTACCTCCAACAGAAATCATTTTCGGTAAGATCATTCACCATAAAATTAATTATTAAGGCAGAGCTTAATTGTGTATTGTTCCCCGAGTCGTGATTCTTCCTCTCCTATAGGAAGGTTGTGACTGTTCCCTGGTCCTGATTCTTCCTCTTCTGAAGGAAGGTTGTGACTCTGTTCCCTGGTCCTGATTCTTCCTCTCCTGATTCTTCCTCTCCTCTCCTATTCCCTGGTTCTGATTCTTCCTCTCCTATAGGAAGGTTGTGACTGTTCCCTGGTTCTGATTCTTCCTCTCCTATAGGAAGGTTGTGTCTCTGTTCCCTGGTTCTGATTCTTCCTCTCCTATAGGAAGGTTGTGTCTCTGTTCCCTGGTTCTGATTCTTCCTCTCCTATAGGAAGGTTGTGACTGTTCCCTGGTTCTGATTCTTCCTCTCCTATAGGAAGGTTGTCTCTGTTCCCTGGTTCTGATTCTTCCTCTCCTATAGGAAGGTTGTGGCTGTTCCCTGGTTCTGATTCTTCCTCTCCTATAGGAAGGTTGTGATTCTGTTCCCTGGTCGTGATTCTTCCTCTTCTGAAGGAAGGTTGTGATTTTGTTCCCTGGTCGTGATTCTTCCTCTTCTGAAGGACAGTTTTTTTTTCTAATTTCCCATTCGTTAATATAAAAGATGATGTGTTTCATATCAGATTACAGGCATGAACGTGTCTGTGTGTGTGTGTACGTTGATGATTTAAATATTTGAATAATTGTATTTACTTGGGGGGGGCATGTGTGGCAGCATAGGTGGGACTGGATGACCACTGTAATCAGCCCAGGAGCCCATGTAGCCCATGTAGCTGAGATAGGGGGCAGTGTGAGTTTGGAGGGTGTGTTACGGACTTATTAAAGCCTTCATCTTTAATATCCAGACGGGAGATTGACTAGACAGGTTGGAGACGGCCACCCCATTGCATGGCCTCAACAGGCAGCAGTCATTGAAAGCTCATTTTCCCTCTCTCTGTCTGTCGTGATATGCATTCATTTTTTGACGGGTTTACAAGGATGGCTGAACACAAGTCGTTCAGTGTTTTTTAAGGCAGTTTGTTTGTGTGGATGGAAATTCCAGTTTGAGAGGACACCTGAAACCCCACCTCTTTAAGGAATACCTAGGATAGGATAAGTAATCCTTCTCACCCCCCCCCCCTTAAAAGTTTTAGATGCACTATTGTAAAGTGACTGTTCCACTGGATGTCATAAGGTGAATGCACCAATTTGTAAGTCGCTCTGGATAAGAGCGTCTGCTAAATGACTTAAATGTAAATGTAAAAAAATGCTATTTTGTAATCTGCATACAATGTAAAAAAAAAATCCAGGTGTTTTTACGGTAATTTACTGTCAGCAAATTACCTGTAAACTACCGTAAAAAAAAGGTAAGGTATGCTACCATAAATTCCAAGGAAATTTTGGAATATCAGTCCATTAACTTTCTTTGGAAGTTACCGTAACATACTGTAGCTTTTTTTTTACAATAATTTACAGAAAGTTACCGTAAAAAAAACTACAGTATTTAAAAAAAATCTTACCATAAATAGGTAAGTAGATGTGTGACTGTCTGTTGTATACAAACAGTATTAGTAACCATGGTCACAGTGGGTCATGTGATGCAGCTGAGCCACGTGTGACTTTACTGTAAAACAGTAAAGACATTACAAATGTCATATTATATATATATATATACAATATCTCTCTCTCTCTCTCACTCTCTCTCTCTCTCTCTCTCTCTCTCTCTCTCTCTCTCTCTCTCTTTCTTTCTCTCTGACTCTCTCTCTCTCTCTCTTTCTCTCTCTCTCTCTCTCTCTGTCTCTCTCTCTCTTTCTTTCCCTCTCTCTCTCTGTCTCTCTTTCTTTCTTGCTCTCTCTTTCTTTTCTCTCTCTCTCTCTCTCTCTCTCTCTCTCTCTCTCTCTCTCTCTCTTTTCTCTCTCTCTCTCTCTCTCTCTCTCTCTCTCTCTCTCTCTCTCTCTCTCTCTCTCTCTCTCTCTCTCTCTCTCTCTCTTTCTTTCTCTCTGTCTCTCTCTCTGTCTCTCTCTCTCTCTCTCTCTCTCTCTCTCTCTCTTTCTCTCTCTCTCTCTCTCTCTCTCTCTCTCTCTCTCTCTCTCTCTCTCTCTCTCTCTCTCTCTCTCTCTCTCTCTCTCTCTCTCTCTCTCTTTTCTCTCTCCCTCTCTCTCCTACTCTTCCATTTCTGCTCTTGGCACTGACACTAGTGCAGGGTGCTGACAGTGACATTTGGTGGCGTTGTCATCGCCTTGTCACCTCAATTTAGCATCACTCTCTCTTTTTATCTCTCTCTCCCTTTCTCACTTTTAAAAGTAGTGCTCTCTCTCTCTCTCTCTCTCTCTCTCTCTCTCTCCCTTTCTCACTTTTAAAAGTGGTGCTCTCTCTCTCTCTCTCTCTCTCTCTCTCTCTCTCTCTCTCTCTCTCTCTCTCTCTCTCTCTCTCTAGACCTACACCAACCTCTACAGCAGCCTATTCCCCCTTCCTTCACAGCCAGATGGTGTCATGTTGGGGTGAACACATGAGCTGGTGGAGGGAGAGAGGGAGAGATGGTGAGAGGGAGAGATGGAGAGGGAGAGAGAGTTTTAAGTAAAGTAACTGGGGCCAGGAGAGGAGGAGGAGGAGTGGAGGAGCATTGATGCCTCTTTAGGGAACAGAGCTCTTAAACTCAGCCCAAATTAAACAGCCTTAAACCTTCACCTGCTCATAGGAGAGGTGCTGAGAACCAGAGAGCTTAGGGCAAACACACACACACACACACACACACACACACACACACACACACACACACACACACACACACACACACACACACACACACACACACACACACACACACACACACACACACACACACACACACACACACACACACACACACACACACACACACACACACACACACACACACACACACACACACGCTCTTCAGTAAAGAGTCTCACTAATCAGACTAAAGAGTGAGTAAGGCAGTAAACCAGGAGACAGTCATTTATTAGTCTGAGAGACACGGCCCTGATGGAGACACTTTCCCTTTAGAAAAGAACAGATAGACACCAACACACCTCAGGTGTAACACCAGTCTCAGAGGAAGCCCTCCTGCTAGTAACACAGGAGAACTCATCAGTCTCAGAGGAAGCCCTTATGACCAGGGCAGTCTGTGAGGATCTTTCTGTCTCTCTTTATGACCAGGGCAGTCTGTGAGGATCTGTCTGTCTCTCTATATGACCAGGGCAGTCTGTGAGGATCTGTCTGGCTCTCTATATGACCAGGGAAGTCTGTGAGGATCTGTCTGTCTCTCTATATGACCAGGGCAGTCTGTGAGGATCTGTCTGGCTCTCTATATAACCAGGGAAGTCTGTGAGGATCTGTCTGTCTCTCTATATGACCAGGGCAGTCTGTGAGGATCTGTCTGGCTCTCTATATAACCAGGGAAGTCTGTGAGGATCTGTCTGGCTCTCTATATGACCAGGGAAGTCTGTGAGGATCTCTCTGTCTCTCTATATGACCAGGGAAGTCTGTGAGGATCTCTCTGTCTCTCTATATGACCAGGGAAGTCTGTGAGGATCTCTCTGTCTCTCTATATGACCAGGGCAGTCTGTGAGGATCTCTCTGTCTCTCTTTATGACCAGGGCAGTCTGTGAGGATCTCTCTGTCTCTCTATATGACCAGGGCAGTCTGTGAGGATCTCTCTGTCTCTCTATATGACCAGGGCAGTCTGTGAGGATCTCTCTGTCTCTCTATATGACCAGGGAAGTCTGTGCAGTAGATAACCAATGAAGGAGGCAGAAGTAGTTAGCGTAGTGCTAATGATGTGCAGCTTCTTCGTCAGGCAGGTTCCATCCTAATGGCACCTATTCCCTACAAACGGCACTACTTTCAACCAGGGTCCATATTCAGCAGTGCACTATGTAGGGAATAGGGTACCATTTGGGACAGATCCCCGACCCTGCTTAAGGCACAGTGGGAAGGGTTGGCTAAAGCACTTCCATCCTTCACTTCACACTATGAATGAAATAGGGAATTCAGCTGCAATTGGGCAGCAGGCCAGAAAAGAGAAGTAAGGGGGTAGGGAGGGACTGGGATGGGAGAGGAGAGGAGAGGAGAGGAGAGGAGGGAGGGAGGGAGGGAGGGACAGAGAGACAGAGAGAGAGAGAGAGAGAGAGAGAGAGAGAGAGAGAGAGAGAGAGAGAGAGAGAGAGAGAGAGAGAGAGAGAGAGAGAGAGAGAGTGAGAGTATCAAGGTTGGGGGAGATGTTGTTAATGAGAGGTGGAGGAGGATTAGAAAGATGGAGAGCAGTGTAGATAAGAGGAGAGTGAAGAGGCTGGTATCAGACAGCTCCAGTGGTCCAGGTGCTGAATACCAGGAAATAACCAGAAGAAGAAACAGCAAAGTGACAGACAGAACGTCTCTCTGGGGGATTTGACCGTCCCAGTCTAGCCACTCTGAACAACAGCATGTCAATCATGGCCAGTCACATGACCTTTGTGGACTGGTCAGCTGACCTGGGTTCAAATACTATTTGATATTTTTCAAATACTTTAAGCATTAGCTCTTGCCTGCCTAGAATGTCAGATGGGCGGGGTTTCTAGTTTTGGACCAATTAGAACGCCAGATGGGTGGGGTTTCCAGTTTTGGACCTATTAGAATGTCAGATGGGCGGGGTTTCCAGTTTTGGACCTATTAGAATGTCAGATGGGCGGGGTTTCCAGTTTTGGACCTATTAGAATGTCAGATGGGCAGGGTTTCCAGTTTTGGACCTATTAGAATGTCAGATGGGCGGGGTTTCCAGTTTTGGACCTATTAGAATGTCAGATGGGCAGGGTTTCCAGTTTTGGACCTATTAGAATGTCAGATGGGCGGGGTTTCCAGTTTTGGACCTATTAGAACGCCAGATGGGCAGGGTTTCCAGTTTTGGACCTATTAGAACGCCAGATGGGCGGGGTTTCCAGTTTTGGTCCTATTAGAATGTCAGATGGGCGGGGTTTCCAGTTTTGGACCTATTAGAATGTCAGATGGGCGGGGTTTACAGTTTTGGACCTATTAGAATGTCAGATGGGCGGGGTTTCCAGTTTTGGACCTATTAGAATGTCAGATGGGCGGGGTTTCCAGTTTTGGACCTATTAGAATGTCAGATGGGCGGGGTTTCCAGTTTTAGGACTTTTCATGTTGTATTGATATTACATTTTATTATAGTGATTAAAGCTGCAAAATGTTTTTTTTTTAAGTTTGGGGGGGAGACAACACGACTAAATGCACGTAGAAATGTATTTTATAGATCTGTCATTCTCATTGAAAGCAAGTCTAAGAAGCAACAGATATGTTCTATGTGCTTTATTTCTATGCTTCTAGTTCTTGAGTTGAGTTTCCTGCATCATTTTCTGTCAGTTTCGTACAACAGCTGAAAAGACAATATTTCTGGAGAATATATTTCACAGCGGTTTAGATGATACAATGATTCTCTACACTCTATTGGCTTGTTTAGTCACATGATATAGCTTTATGTTTGGGCTGACTCAATTGAAACTCCTGGGTTTCTGAGAGGGTTACTTGAAACTCCTGGGTTTCTGAGAGGGTTACTTGAAACTCCTGGGTTTCTGAGAGGGTTTACTTGAAACTCCTGGGTTTCTGAGAGGGTTACTTGAAACTCCTGGGTTTCTGAGAGGGTTACTTGACACTCCTGGGTTTCTGAGAGGGTTTACTTGAAACTCCGGGGTTTCTGAGAGGGTTACTTGAAACTCCTTAGTTTATGAGAGGGTTTACTTGAAACTCCGGGGTTTCTGAGAGGGTTTACTTGCAGCTCCTGGGTTTCTGAGAGGGTTACTTGAAACTCCTGTGTTTCTGAGAGGGTTACTTGAAATTCCTGTGTTTCTGAGAGGATTTACTTGAAACTCCTGGGTTTCTGAGAGGGTTTACTTGAAACTCCTGGGCTTCTGAGAGGGTTACTTGGGAACATCTGCCTGTTCTGTATTCTGTTTTCTGTATGTTGTGCCTAGGGATCCTCTAATGCTCTGTCAACAGGAGGCTACGCCCGTCTCTTTCTACAGTGTTTTAACCTGATCTGACGGTTTCTAAAATACTGACATCATGGGGAAGATGAGGTTTAGGACAGGGGTCTTCTGAAGGAAGTCATGCAGGTTTAGAAGAGGTTTAGGACAGGGGTCTTCTGAAGGAAGTCATGCAGGTTTAGAAGAGGTTTAGGACAGGGGTCTTCTGAAGGAAGTCATGCAGGTTTAGAAGAGGTTTAGGACAGGGGTCTTCTGAAGGAAGTCATGCAGGTTTAGAAGAGGTTTAGGACAGGGGTCTTCTGAATAAAGTCATGCAGGTTTAGAAGAGGTTTAGGACAGGGGTCTTCTGAAGGAAGTCATGCAGGTTTAGAAGGGGTTTAGGACAGGGACTTCTGAATAAAGTCATGCAGGTTTAGAAGAGGTTTAGGACAGGGGTCTTCTGAAGGAAGTCATGCAGGTTTAGAAGTGGTTTAGGACAGGGGTCTTCTGAAGGAAGTCATGCAGGTTTAGAAGTGGATTAGGACAGGGGTCTTCTGAAGGAAGTCATGCAGGTTTAGAAGTGGATTAGGACAGGGGTCTTCTGAAGGAAGTCATGCAGGTTTAGAAGTGGATTAGGACAGGGTCTGCGTAGAACGTGTCTGCGTATGTGAGTGTTTTGTACCCTCACAGTCCCCTCCTTTACATGCAGCGCTGTCCGGGTGGTGGGTTCTATTAACATATCAAATGGGTATATTTTACATTTTAAACATTTAAATATATTAAATTGTTTTAAGATATTCACCATGGATCATTTAGATATTTAATGTTAGGTTTAACAACAAAATAAAATCACCAAAATGATTTGATAAAATATTGGAAATTGATCTTTACTGCTACAGCCCATAACATGTTGATAACATGCAGTACACTGCAGAGCCGACACTACCACCGGCCGCCAGTAGATGGCAGACTACCCCGAGCTCAGAGTTCAGCCCCATCGTTTCAGCTTCATGCTACTGCAATGTGGGCTGTTTGGGGCAGACACCTTCATACAAAAAGATATATTTCTCTCTAATACCTGGGCTCCTAACACAATGATGAGGTGGGATGGAGGGGTACTGTGTGTGTGTGTGTGTTTGTCTGTGTGTGTGTGCTTGTGTGTGTGTGATTGTGTGTGTGGTTTGTGCGTGTGTGAGTGTGTGTGTGATTGTAGTCGTGTGTGTGTGTGTGTGTGTGTGTGTGTGTGTGTGTGTGTGTGTGTGTGTGTGTGTGTGTGTGTGTGTGTGTGTGTGTGTGTGTGTGTGTGTGTGTGTGTGTGTGTGTGTGTGTGTGTGTGTGTGTGTGCGTGTGTGCGTGTGTGTGTGCCTGTGTGTGCGTGAGTGTGTGTGCGATGTGTGTGTGTGTGTGTGTGTGTGTGTGTGTGTGTGTGTGTGTGTGTGTGTGTGTGTGTGTGTGTGTGTGTGTGTGTGTACTGGTGTGTGTACCGGTGTGTTCAATGGAGTGGGATGGAGTGGAATGGTGTGGATTGGAGTGGATTGGAGTGGAATGGAGTGGATTGGAGTGGAATGGAGTGGAATGGAGTGGATTGGAGTGGAATGGAGTGGAATGGAGTGGGATGGAGTGGAATGGAGTGGGGTGGAGTGGGATGGAGTGGGATTGGAGTGGAATGGAGTGGATTGGAGTGGAATGGAGTGGAATGGAGTGGAATGGAGTGGAATGGAGTGGGATGGAGTGGAATGGAGTGGATTGGAGTGGAATGGAGTGGAATGGAGTGGGATGGAGTGGAATGGAGTGGAATGGAGTGGTATGGAGTGGGATGGAGTGGGATTGGAGTGGAATGGAGTGGATTGGAGTGGAATGGAGTGGAATGGAGTGGGATGGAGTGGGATGGAGTGGGATGGAGTGGAATGGAGTGGATTGGAGTGGAATGGAGTGGAATGGAGTGGATTGGAGTGGAATGGAGTGGAATGGAGTGGGATTGGAGTGGAATGGAGTGGAATGGAGTGGAATGGAGTGGAATGGAGTGAGAGAAAACTTCTCTGCTGCTGTCTGTGGGAAATATTCACGGTGCCTAGCTTCTGTTAGCTACTGTTAGCTTCTGTTAGCTACTGTTAGCTTCTGTTAGCTACTGTTATCTGCTGTTAGCTTCTGTTAGCTGCTGTTAGCTACTGTTAGCTGCTGTTATCTGCTGTTAGCTACTGTTAGCTGCTGTTATCTGCTGTTAGCTACTGTTAGCTACTGTTATCTGCTGTTATCTGCTGTTATCTACTGTTATCTGCTGTTATCTGCTGTTAGCTGCTGTTAGCTGCTGTTTGCTGCTACTAGCTTCTGTTAGCTACTGTTAGCTGCTGTTAGCTGCTGTTATCTTCTGTTAGCTGCTGCTAGCTTCTGTTATCTGCCTTTAACTGCTTTTAACTGCTGCTAGCTTGTGTTAGGTGCTTTTAACGGCTGCTAGCTGGTGTTAGGTGCTTTTAACTGCTGCTAGCTGGTGTTAGGTGCTTTTAACTGCTGCTAGCTGGTGTTAGCTGCTGTTACAGTAACTGCTGTTTGGTTTGCTTGTGTCAATTAAAGGGAGACAGTGTTTGGTGTGCCTCAATTTGAAAACAAGCTGATAATGAGTGGTGACAAGCATGATAAGCCAGGATATCATGTAAATTGGCAGTGGAGACGGTTTAAGCCTCTCTTATGCTAATACCACTCAGAGTGACTGCCGGGCAGAGCACACACACACACACACACAGAGAGACAGAGAGAAACACACACACACACAGAGACAGAGAGAAACACACACACACAGAGAGACAGAGAGAAACACACACACACACAGAGAGAGAGAGAGAGAGAGAGAGAGAGAGAGAGAGAGAGAGACATACCGAAACACACACACACACAGAGAGAGAGAGAGAGAAACACAAACACACACACACAGAGACACACACACACACAGAGAGAGAGAAAAACACACACAGAGACAAGAGAGAGAGAGAGAGAGAGAGAGAGAGAGAGAGAGGAGAGAGAGAGAGAGAGAGGCACACACAGAGGGAGAGAGAGAGAGACACAGAGAGAGGGAGACCCAGAGAGGGAGAGAGAGAGAGAGAGAGAGAGAGAGAGAGAGAGAGAGAGAGAGAGAGAGAGAGAGAGAGAGAGAGAGAGAGAGAGAGAGAGAGAGAGAGAGACACACACAGAGCAAGAGAGAGGGAGACAGCAGGGTGGCAGGGCGGCAGGGTAGCCTAGTGGTTAGAGCGTTGGATTAGTAACGGAAGGTTGCAAGTTCAAACCCCCGAGCTGACAAGGTACAAATCTGTCGTTCTGCCCCTGAACAGGCAGTTAACCCACTGTTCCCAGGCCGTTATTGAAAATAAGAATTTGTTCTTGACTTGCCTTGTTAAATAAAGGTAAAAGAAAATAAATTTAAAAAAGACACAGAGAGAGAAAACACACACAGAGATTGAGAAAGAGACACACACAGAGAGATAGAGAGAGAAAGACACACACACACAGAAAAGAGAAGAGAGAGAGAAACACACACATACACACACACACACACGCAGAAAAGAGAGAGAGAGAGAGAAAGACACACACACACAGAAAGAGAGAGAGAGAAAAACACACACACAGGCAAACACCGAACACACACACACAGAGAGAGAGAGAGAGAGAGAGAAACCCACACAGAGAACGATAGAGAGAGAGAAACACACACACACATGCATAAGCTCGCTCTCCCTCTCTGAAAGCCTCTGTAATTGAACACGGTTTTTAAACCAATCTGCTGCTTCTCCTCTGGTTCACATTAATAACATCAACAGACAAGAAGACAGAACACAGAACATGAACCATAATACAGAATGATAGAATACAGAACATCAATAGACAAGAACACAGAACAAGAACCATAATACAGAATGACATAATATAGAACACAGAACACAGAACATGAACCATAATACAGAATGACATAATACAGAACATCAATAGAACACAGAACATGAACCATAATACAGAATGATAGAATACAGAACATCAATAGACAAGAACACAGAACACAGAACATGAACCATAATACAGAATGACATAATACAGAACATCAATAGAACACAGAACATGAACCATAATACAGAATGATAGAATACAGAACATCAATAGACAAGAACACAGAACACAGAACATGAACCATAATACAGAATGACATAATACAGAACACAGAACACAGAACATGAACCATAATACAGAATGACATAATACAGAACATCAATAGAACACAGAACATGAACCATAATACAGAATGACATAATACAGAACACAGAACACAGAACATGAACCATAATACAGAATGACATAATACAGAACACAGAACACAGAACATGAACCATAATACAGAATGACACAATACAGAACATCAATAGACAAGAACACAGAACACAGAACACAGAACATGAACCATAATACAGAATGACATAATACAGAACACAGAACACAGAACACAGAACATGAACCATAATACAGAATGACATAATACAGAACACAGAACACAGAACATGAACCATAATACAGAATGACACAATACAGAACATCAATAGACAAGAAGACAGAACACAGAACACAGAACACAGAACATGAACCATAATACAGAATGACACAATACAGAACATCAATAGACAAGAAGACAGAACACAGAACACAGAACATGAACCATAATACAGAACATCAATAGACAAGAAGACAGAACACAGAACACAGAACATGAACCATAATACAGAATGACACAATACAGAACATCAATAGACAAGAAGACAGAACACAGAACACAGAACATGAACCATAATACAGAACATCAATAGACAAGAAGACAGAACACAGAACACAGAACATGAACCATAATACAGAACATCAATAGACTAGAACACAGAACACAGAACATGAACCATAATACAGAATGACATAATACAGAATATCAATAGACAAGAAGACAGAACACAGAACACAGAACATGAACCATAATACAGAACATCAATACACAAGAAGACAGAACACAGAACACAGAACACAGAACATGAACCATAATACAGAACATCAATAGACAAGAAGACAGAACACAGAACACAGAACATGAACCATAATACAGAACATCAATACACAAGAAGACAGAACACAGAACACAGAACACAGAACATGAACCATAATACAGAATGACACAATACAGAACATCAATAGACAAGAAGACAGAACACAGAACACAGAACATGAACCATAATACAGAACATCAATACACAAGAAGACAGAACACAGAACACAGAACATGAACCATAATACAGAAACATAATGAACATCATAGACAAGAACACAGAACACAGAACACAGAACATGAACCATAATACATGACATAATACAGAATATCAATAGACAAGAAGACAGAACACAGAACACAGAACACAGAACATGAACCATAATACAGAATGACACAATACAGAACATCAATAGACAAGAAGACAGAACACAGAACACAGAACATGAACCATAATACAGAACATCAATACACAAGAAGACAGAACACAGAACACAGAACACAGAACATGAACCATAATACAGAACATCAATAGACAAGAAGACAGAACACAGAACACAGAACATGAACCATAATACAGAACATCAATACACAAGAAGACAGAACACAGAACACAGAACACAGAACATGAACCATAATACAGAATGACACAATACAGAACATCAATAGACAAGAAGACAGAACACAGAACACAGAACATGAACCATAATACAGAACATCAATACACAAGAAGACAGAACACAGAACACAGAACACAGAACACAGAACATGAACCATAATACAGAATGACATAATATAGAACATCAATAGACAAGAACACAGAACACAGAACTGTAATAAGTTGAAGCACCATTTTGGAGTTTGAGAGACCGGAATGAATAGAGGCCTAGTTGACTGCTGTTCACCCGGTTAGAGACAGATATATTTGTTTGAGAGACCGGAATGAATAGAGGCCTAGTTGACTGCTGTTCACCCGGTTAGAGACAGATATATTTGTTTGAGAGACCGGAATGAATAGAGGCCTAGTTGACTGCTGTTCACCCGGTTAGAGACAGATATATTTGACCCTGAGACGTCAATACAACGCAGTCACAACATATTCTACAGAGTTTGGGTTCAGCTCAGAGCTCAAGGATTCCCCACAACGTGAACAACATACAGTTTGTCTGAAATAAAAGCCTGTATCTTCATGATTTTATGACAGTGTGAAGAAGGTTTAGTCGTTGTCAATAGTGTTTTTCCTCCGTTGAACAGAGTAATTGTCCCAGGTGTTCCTCATCAACAGACGGGCTGGAACGTTCTAGAAATTTGACAATAATATTGTCGGGTACAATATGTGTATAAAATGGAGCTGGAGAATGAACGATTGTTTCATTAAATAACATCATATTTTATTTTTTTTGCTAAATGTTAACTTTTCTGGGCATTCATTTAATTACGCCGGAGATCCTGAAATAGTGTATCAGATAACGGACTTCTCAACCCGTGGGAATGTCCCATTGGGTGACAGAGCTAGGCTAAAATGATGTCTTTGAGCCGTTGCGGTTTGACAGCGATGTTAAAAATCTCTTGTGGATATGTTCCTCTCTCAACGTGAAGAAAGTCCAAAAATCTCCACGACAAAAACGTCGGACCGATGAAACAAAGAAACAAAAACTATAATTATTTACCTCAATTTTATTTTATTTAACATGAAACATACCTCTTTTCTTTTTATTCACCAAATCTAAGTTATATTAGAATTGTTCTCCTAACTTTCCTTTAGGTTTTCTATTTCTCCTTCCTAGTTTTATTTATTTATTTATTATGACTGAATGTCACTTACGTTGTGGAATATTCCAGAACATCGAACAAAGGGGACATTTGCATTTAGGCAGAGATTGTCCAACGTTTGGATCCTCTAATGACTCCTGTAGAGATTTACAGCAGACTATGTGGGTGTGTTGGTGAAGTGAATGGTAGGGACTTCTCTGTGTTACGGAGGGAAAGGTTGTGTGTGTGTGTGTGTGTGTGTGTGTGTGTGTGTGTGTGTGTGTGTGTGTGTGTGTGTGTGTGTGTGTGTGTGTGTGTGTGTGTGTGTGTGTGTGTGTGTGTGTGTGTGTGCGTGTGTGCGTGCATGCGTGCGTGCGTGTGTGTGTGTGTGTGTGTGTGTGTGTAGAGAGAAAGGTTAGCTGGTGGAAAGGAAAGGCTGGAGGCTTGTTTCTGGGCTGAAAATACAAAGCCCAACAGAAAGGCCTGAGGAAATGTCATTATAATGAAATGGAAATATGGTCTCAATTAAAACTGGTAACATTCAATATGGAATTTGAATGTGCGGATTTGAGTGTGTAGCTTTGTGTGTGGTGTGAGTGTGTAGCTTTGTGTGTGGTGTCAGTGTGTAGCTTTGTGTGTGGTGTCAGTGTGTAGCTTTGTGTGTGGTGTGAGTGTGTAGCTTTGTGTGTGGTGTGAGTGTGTAGCTTTGTGTGTGGTGTCAGTGTGTAGCTTTGTGTGTGGTGTCATTGTGTGTGGTGTGAGTGTGTAGCTTTGTGTGTGGTGTGAGTGTGTAGCTTTGTGTGTGGTGTCAGTGTGTAGCTTTGTGTGTGGTGTCATTGTGTGTGGTGTGAGTGTGTAGCTTTGTGTGTGGTGTGAGTGTGTAGCTTTGTGTGTGGTGTGAGTGTGTAGGTTTGTGTGTGGTGTGAGTGTGTAGCTTTGTGTGTGGTGTGAGTGTGTAGCTTTGTGTGTGGTGTGAGTGTGTAGCTTTGTGTGTGGTGTCAGTGTGTAGCTTTGTGTGTGGTGTGAGTGTGTAGCTTTGTGTGTGGTGTGAGTGTGTAGCTTTGTGTGTGGTGTCAGTGTGTAGCTTTGTGTGTGGTGTCAGTGTGTAGCTTTGTGTGTGGTGTCAGTGTGTAGCTTTGTGTGTGGTGTCAGTGTGTAGCTTTGTGTGTGGTGTCAGTGTGTAGCTTTGTGTGTGGTGTCAGTGTGTAGCTTTGTGTGTGGTGTGAGTGTGTAGCTTTGTGTGTGGTGTCAGTGTGTAGCTTTGTGTGTGGTGTGAGTGTGTAGCTTTGTGTGTGGTGTCAGTGTGTAGCTTTGTGTGTGGTGTCAGTGTGTAGCTTTGTGTGTGGTGTCAGTGTGTAGCTTTGTGTGTGGTGTGAGTGTGTAGCTTTGTGTGTGGTGTCAGTGTGTAGCTTTGTGTGTGGTGTCAGTGTCGGTGTGAGTCTGCCTGTCTGTGTTTCGGAGATGTGCAGACAGAGCACTGTGTTAAGAGTAGACAGAGAGTATGGTAGTAGTAGTAGTAGACAGAGAGTATGGTAGTAGTAGTAGTAGAGAGTATGGTAGTAGTAGACAGAGAGTATGGTAGTAGTAGTAGTAGAGAGTATGGTAGTAGTAGACAGAGAGTATGGTAGTAGTAGTGGACAGAGAGTATGGTAGTAGTAGTAGTAGTAGAGAGTATGGTAGTAGTAGTAGTAGTAGTAGACAGAGAGTATGGTAGTAGTAGTAGTAGAGTGTATGGTAGTAGTAGTAGTAGTAGTAGACAGAGAGTATGGTAGTAGTAGTAGTAGTAGACAGAGAGTATGGTAGTAGTAGTAGTAGTAGTAGTAGAGAGTATGGTAGTAGTAGTAGTAGTAGTAGACAGAGAGTATGGTAGTAGTAGTAGTAGAGAGTATGGTAGTAGTAGTAGTAGTAGACAGAGAGTATGGTAGTAGTAGTAGTAGAGAGTATGGTAGTAGTAGTAGTAGTAGTAGACAGAGAGTATGGTAGTAGTAGTAGTAGTAGTAGACAGAGAGTATGGTAGTAGTAGTAGTAGTAGTAGTAGAGAGTATGGTAGTAGTAGTAGTAGTAGTAGACAGAGAGTATGGTAGTAGTAGTAGTAGAGAGTATGGTAGTAGTAGTAGTAGAGAGTATGGTAGTAGTAGACAGAGAGTATGGTAGTAGTAGTGGACAGAGAGTATGGTAGTAGTAGTAGTAGTAGAGAGTATGGTAGTAGTAGTAGTAGTAGTAGTAGACAGAGAGTATGGTAGTAGTAGTAGTAGAGAGTATGGTAGTAGTAGTAGTAGTAGTAGACAGAGAGTATGGTAGTAGTAGTAGTAGTAGTAGACAGAGAGTATGGTAGTAGTAGTAGTAGTAGTAGTAGATAGTATGGTAGTAGTAGTAGTAGTAGTAGACAGAGAGTATGGTAGTAGTAGTAGTAGAGAGTATGGTAGTAGTAGTAGTAGTAGTAGACAGAGAGTATGGTAGTAGTAGTAGTAGTAGTAGACAGAGAGTATGGTAGTAGTAGTGGACAGAGAGTATGGTAGTAGTAGTAGTAGTAGAGAGTATGGTAGTAGTAGTAGTAGTAGTAGACAGAGAGTATGGTAGTAGTAGTAGTAGAGAGTATGGTAGTAGTAGTAGTAGTAGTAGACAGAGAGTATGGTAGTAGTAGTAGTAGTAGTAGACAGAGAGTATGGTAGTAGTAGTAGTAGTAGTAGTAGAGAGTATGGTAGTAGTAGTAGTAGTAGTGGACAGAGAGTATGGTAGTAGTAGTAGTAGTAGAGAGTATGGTAGTAGTAGTAGTAGTAGTAGACAGAGAGTATGGTAGTAGTAGTAGTAGAGAGTATGGTAGTAGTAGTAGTAGTAGTAGACAGAGAGTATGGTAGTAGTAGTAGTAGTAGTAGACAGAGAGTATGGTAGTAGTAGTAGTAGTAGTAGTAGAGTATGGTAGTAGTAGTAGTAGTAGTAGACAGAGAGTATGGTAGTAGTAGTAGTAGAGAGTATGGTAGTAGTAGTAGTAGTAGTAGACAGAGAGTATGGTAGTAGTAGTAGTAGAGAGTATGGTAGTAGTAGTAGTAGTAGTAGACAGAGAGTATGGTAGTAGTAGTAGTAGTAGTAGACAGAGAGTATGGTAGTAGTAGTAGTAGTAGTAGTAGAGAGTATGGTAGTAGTAGTAGTAGTAGTAGACAGAGAGTATGGTAGTAGTAGTAGTAGAGAGTATGGTAGTAGTAGTAGTAGAGAGTATGGTAGTAGTAGACAGAGAGTATGGTAGTAGTAGTGGACAGAGAGTATGGTAGTAGTAGTAGTAGTAGTAGAGAGTATGGTAGTAGTAGTAGTAGTAGTAGACAGAGAGTATGGTAGTAGTAGTAGTAGACAGTATGGTAGTAGTAGTAGTAGTAGTAGACAGAGAGTATGGTAGTAGTAGTAGTAGTAGTAGACAGAGAGTATAGTAGTAGTAGTAGTAGTAGTAGTAGAGTATGGTAGTAGTAGTAGTAGTAGTAGACAGAGAGTATGGTAGTAGTAGTAGTAGAGAGTATGGTAGTAGTAGTAGTAGTAGTAGACAGAGAGTATGGTAGTAGTAGTAGTAGTAGTAGACAGAGAGTATGGTAGTAGTAGTAGTAGACAGAGAGTATGGTAGTAGTAGTGGACAGAGAGTATGGTAGTAGTAGTAGTAGTAGAGAGTATGGTAGTAGTAGTAGTAGTAGTAGACAGAGAGTATGGTAGTAGTAGTAGTAGAGAGTATGGTAGTAGTAGTAGTAGTAGTAGACAGAGAGTATGGTAGTAGTAGTAGTAGTAGTAGACAGAGAGTATGGTAGTAGTAGTAGTAGTAGTAGTAGAGAGTATAGTAGTAGTAGTAGTAGTAGTAGACAGAGAGTATGGTAGTAGTAGTAGTAGAGAGTATGGTAGTAGTAGTAGTAGTAGTAGACAGAGAGTATGGTAGTAGTAGTAGTAGAGAGTATGGTAGTAGTAGTAGTAGTAGTAGACAGAGAGTATGGTAGTAGTAGTAGTAGTAGTAGACAGAGAGTATGGTAGTAGTAGTAGTAGTAGTAGTAGTAGAGAGTATGGTAGTAGTAGTAGTAGTAGTAGACAGAGAGTATGGTAGTAGTAGTAGTAGAGAGTATGGTAGTAGTAGTAGTAGAGAGTATGGTAGTAGTAGACAGAGAGTATGGTAGTAGTAGTGGACAGATAGTATGGTAGTAGTAGTAGTAGTAGTAGAGAGTATGGTAGTAGTAGTAGTAGAGAGTATGGTAGTAGTAGTAGTAGTAGTAGACAGAGAGTATGGTAGTAGTAGTAGTAGTAGTAGACAGAGAGTATGGTAGTAGTAGTAGTAGTAGTAGTAGAGAGTATGGTAGTAGTAGTAGTAGTAGTAGACAGAGAGTATGGTAGTAGTAGTAGTAGAGAGTATGGTAGTAGTAGTAGTAGTAGTAGACAGAGAGTATGGTAGTAGTAGTAGTAGTAGTAGACAGAGAGTATGGTAGTAGTAGTAGTAGACAGAGAGTATGGTAGTAGTAGTGGACAGAGAGTATGGTAGTAGTAGTAGTAGTAGAGAGTATGGTAGTAGTAGTAGTAGTAGTAGACAGAGAGTATGGTAGTAGTAGTAGTAGAGAGTATGGTAGTAGTAGTAGTAGTAGTAGACAGAGAGTATGGTAGTAGTAGTAGTAGTAGTAGATAGAGAGTATGGTAGTAGTAGTAGTAGTAGTAGTAGAGAGTATGGTAGTAGTAGTAGTAGTAGTAGACAGAGAGTATGGTAGTAGTAGTAGTAGAGAGTATGGTAGTAGTAGTAGTAGTAGTAGACAGAGAGTATGGTAGTAGTAGTAGTAGTAGTAGACAGAGAGTATGGTAGTAGTAGTAGACAGAGAGTATGGTAGTAGTAGTGGACAGAGAGTATGGTAGTAGTAGTAGTAGTAGAGAGTATGGTAGTAGTAGTAGTAGTAGTAGACAGAGAGTATGGTAGTAGTAGTAGTAGAGAGTATGGTAGTAGTAGTAGTAGTAGTAGACAGAGAGTATGGTAGTAGTAGTAGTAGTAGT
This sequence comes from Oncorhynchus gorbuscha, assembly GCF_021184085.1. Lineage (NCBI taxonomy): Eukaryota > Metazoa > Chordata > Actinopteri > Salmoniformes > Salmonidae > Oncorhynchus > Oncorhynchus gorbuscha. The sequence goes on along the minus strand of NW_025745778.1, from coordinate 94,196 downwards.
AGATAGAGAGTATGGTAGTAGTAGTAGTAGTAGTAGTAGAGAGTATGGTAGTAGTAGTAGTAGTAGTAGACAGAGAGTATGGTAGTAGTAGTAGTAGAGAGTATGGTAGTAGTAGTAGTAGTAGTAGACAGAGAGTATGGTAGTAGTAGTAGTAGTAGTAGACAGAGAGTATGGTAGTAGTAGTAGACAGAGAGTATGGTAGTAGTAGTAGACAGAGAGTATGGTAGTAGTAGTAGTAGTAGTGGACAGAGAGTATGGTAGTAGTAGTAGTAGACAGAGAGTATGGTAGTAGTAGTGGACAGAGAGTATGGTAGTAGTAGTAGTAGTAGTAGTAGTAGTGGTAAGTAGTAGTAGTAGTAGTAGACAGTAGTGGTAGTAGTAGTAGTAGTAGAGAGTATGGTAGTAGTAGTAGTAGTAGTAGACAGAGAGTATGGTAGTAGTAGTAGTAGTAGAGAGTATGGTAGTAGTAGTAGTAGTAGTAGACAGAGAGTATGGTAGTAGTAGTAGTAGAGAGTATGGTAGTAGTAGTAGTAGTAGTAGACAGAGAGTATGGTAGTAGTAGTAGTAGTAGTAGACAGAGAGTATGGTAGTAGTAGTAGACAGAGAGTATGGTAGTAGTAGTAGACAGAGAGTATGGTAGTAGTAGTAGTAGTAGTAGTAGACAGAGAGTATGGTAGTAGTAGTAGTAGAGAGTATGGTAGTAGTAGTAGTAGTAGTAGACAGAGAGTATGGTAGTAGTAGTAGTAGTAGTAGACAGAGAGTATGGTAGTAGTAGTAGACAGAGAGTATGGTAGTAGTAGTAGTAGTAGTAGTAGAGAGTATGGTAGTAGTAGTAGTAGTAGTAGACAGAGAGTATGGTAGTAGTAGTAGTAGAGAGTATGGTAGTAGTAGTAGTAGTAGTAGACAGAGAGTATGGTAGTAGTAGTAGTAGTAGTAGACAGAGAGTATGGTAGTAGTAGTAGACAGAGAGTATGGTAGTAGTAGTAGACAGAGAGTATGGTAGTAGTAGTAGTAGTAGTAGACAGAGAGTATGGTAGTAGTAGTAGACAGAGAGTATGGTAGTAGTAGTAGACAGAGAGTATGGTAGTAGTAGTAGACAGAGAGTATGGTAGTAGTAGTAGACAGAGAGTATGGTGGTAGTAGTGGACAGAGAGTATGGTAGTAGTAGTAGTGGACAGAGAGTATGGTGGTAGTAGTGGACAGAGAGTATGGTAGTAGTAGTAGAGAGTATGGTAGTAGTAGTAGTAGAGAGTATGGTAGTAGTAGTAGAGAGTATGGTAGTAGTAGTAGAGAGTATGGTAGTAGTAGTGGACAGAGAGTATGGTAGTAGTAGTAGTAGAGAGTATGGTAGTAGTAGTAGACAGAGAGTATGTTAGTAGTAGTGGACAGAGAGTATGGTAGTAGTAGTGGACAGAGAGTATGGTAGTAGTAGTAGACAGAGAGTATGGTAGTAGTAGTAGTAGTAGTAGACAGAGAGTATGGTAGTAGTAGTAGACAGAGAGTATGGTAGTAGTAGACAGAGAGTATGGTAGTAGTAGTAGACAGAGAGTATGGTAGTAGTAGTAGACAGAGAGTATGGTGGTAGTAGTGGACAGAGAGTATGGTAGTAGTAGTAGTGGACAGAGAGTATGGTGGTAGTAGTGGACAGAGAGTATGGTAGTAGTAGTAGAGAGTATGGTAGTAGTAGTAGTAGAGAGTATGGTAGTAGTAGTAGAGAGTATGGTAGTAGTAGTAGAGAGTATGGTAGTAGTAGTGGACAGAGAGTATGGTAGTAGTAGTAGTAGAGAGTATGGTAGTAGTAGTAGACAGAGAGTATGTTAGTAGTAGTGGACAGAGAGTATGGTAGTAGTAGTGGACAGAGAGTATGGTAGTAGTAGTAGACAGAGAGTATGGTAGTAGTAGTAGTAGATAGTATGGTAGTAGTAGTAGTGGACAGAGAGTATGGTGGTAGTAGTGGACAGAGAGTATGGTAGTAGTAGTAGTGGACAGAGAGTATGGTGGTAGTAGTGGACAGAGAGTATGGTAGTAGTAGTAGTGGACAGAGAGTATGGTGGTAGTAGTGGACAGAGAGTATGGTAGTAGTAGTAGAGAGTATGGTAGTAGTAGTAGTAGAGAGTATGGTAGTAGTAGTAGAGAGTATGGTAGTAGTAGTAGAGAGTATGGTAGTAGTAGTGGACAGAGAGTATGGTAGTAGTAGTAGTAGAGAGTATGGTAGTAGTAGTAGACAGAGAGTATGTTAGTAGTAGTGGACAGAGAGTATGGTAGTAGTAGTGGACAGAGAGTATGGTAGTAGTAGTAGACAGAGAGTATGGTAGTAGTAGTAGTAGATAGTATGGTAGTAGTAGTAGTGGACAGAGAGTATGGTGGTAGTAGTGGACAGAGAGTATGGTAGTAGTAGTAGTGGACAGAGAGTATGGTGGTAGTAGTGGACAGAGAGTATGGTAGTAGTAGTAGTGGACAGAGAGTATGGTGGTAGTAGTGGACAGAGAGTATGGTAGTAGTAGTAGAGAGTATGGTAGTAGTAGTAGAGAGTATGGTAGTAGTAGTAGAGAGTATGGTAGTAGTAGTAGAGAGTATGGTAGTAGTAGTGGACAGAGAGTATGGTAGTAGTAGTAGTAGAGAGTATGGTAGTAGTAGTAGACAGAGAGTATGTTAGTAGTAGTGGACAGAGAGTATGGTAGTAGTAGTGGACAGAGAGTATGGTAGTAGTAGTAGACAGAGAGTATGGTAGTAGTAGTAGTAGTAGTAGACAGAGAGTATGGTAGTAGTAGTAGACAGAGAGTATGGTAGTAGTAGTAGACAGAGAGTATGGTAGTAGTAGTAGACAGAGGGTATGGTAGTAGTAGTAGACAGAGAGTATGGTGGTAGTAGTGGACAGAGAGTATGGTAGTAGTAGTAGTGGACAGAGAGTATGGTGGTAGTAGTGGACAGAGAGTATGGTAGTAGTAGTAGACAGAGAGTATGGTAGTAGTAGTAGTAGATAGTATGGTAGTAGTAGTAGTGGACAGATAGTATGGTGGTAGTAGTGGACAGAGAGTATGGTAGTAGTAGTAGTGGACAGAGAGTATGGTGGTAGTAGTGGACAGAGAGTATGGTAGTAGTAGTAGTGGACAGAGAGTATGGTGGTAGTAGTGGACAGAGAGTATGGTAGTAGTAGTAGAGAGTATGGTAGTAGTAGTAGTAGAGAGTATGGTAGTAGTAGTAGAGAGTATGGTAGTAGTAGTAGAGAGTATGGTAGTAGTAGTGGACAGAGAGTATGGTAGTAGTAGTAGTAGAGAGTATGGTAGTAGTAGTAGACAGAGAGTATGTTAGTAGTAGTGGACAGAGAGTATGGTAGTAGTAGTGGACAGAGAGTATGGTAGTAGTAGTAGACAGAGAGTATGGTAGTAGTAGTAGTGGACAGAGAGTATGGTAGTAGTAGTAGACAGAGAGTATGGTAGTAGTAGTAGTAGATAGTATGGTAGTAGTAGTAGACAGAGAGTATGGTAGTAGTAGTGGACAGAGAGTATGGTAGTAGTAGTGGACAGAGAGTATGGTAGTAGTAGTGGACAGAGAGTATGGTAGTAGTAGTAGACAGAGAGTATGGTAGTAGTAGTAGTAGAGAGTATGGTAGTAGTAGTAGTAGATAGTATGGTAGTAGTAGTAGACAGAGAGTATGGTAGTAGTAGTGGACAGAGAGTATGGTAGTAGTAGTGGACAGAGAGTATGGTAGTAGTAGTAGACAGAGAGTATGGTAGTAGTAGTAGACAGAGAGTATGGTAGTAGTAGTAGTAGAGAGTATGGTAGTAGTAGTAGTAGACAGAGAGTATGGTGGTAGTAGTGGACAGAGAGTATGGTAGTAGTAGTAGTGGACAGAGAGTATGGTGGTAGTAGTGGACAGAGAGTATGGTAGTAGTAGTAGTGGACAGAGAGTATGGTGGTAGTAGTGGACAGAGAGTATGGTAGTAGTAGTAGAGAGTATGGTAGTAGTAGTAGTAGAGAGTATGGTAGTAGTAGTAGAGAGTATGGTAGTAGTAGTAGAGAGTATGGTAGTAGTAGTGGACAGAGAGTATGGTAGTAGTAGTAGTAGAGAGTATGGTAGTAGTAGTAGACAGAGAGTATGTTAGTAGTAGTGGACAGAGAGTATGGTAGTAGTAGTGGACAGAGAGTATGGTAGTAGTAGTAGACAGAGAGTATGGTAGTAGTAGTAGTAGATAGTATGGTAGTAGTAGTAGTGGACAGAGAGTATGGTGGTAGTAGTGGACAGAGAGTATGGTAGTAGTAGTAGTGGACAGAGAGTATGGTGGTAGTAGTGGACAGAGAGTATGGTAGTAGTAGTAGTGGACAGAGAGTATGGTGGTAGTAGTGGACAGAGAGTATGGTAGTAGTAGTAGAGAGTATGGTAGTAGTAGTAGTAGTAGAGTATGGTAGTAGTAGTAGAGAGTATGGTAGTAGTAGTAGAGAGTATGGTAGTAGTAGTGGACAGAGAGTATGGTAGTAGTAGTAGTAGAGAGTATGGTAGTAGTAGTAGACAGAGAGTATGTTAGTAGTAGTGGACAGAGAGTATGGTAGTAGTAGTGGACAGAGAGTATGGTAGTAGTAGTAGACAGAGAGTATGGTAGTAGTAGTAGTGGACAGAGAGTATGGTAGTAGTAGTAGACAGAGAGTATGGTAGTAGTAGTAGTAGATAGTATGGTAGTAGTAGTAGACAGAGAGTATGGTAGTAGTAGTGGACAGAGAGTATGGTAGTAGTAGTGGACAGAGAGTATGGTAGTAGTAGTGGACAGAGAGTATGGTAGTAGTAGTAGACAGAGAGTATGGTAGTAGTAGTAGTAGAGAGTATGGTAGTAGTAGTAGTAGATAGTATGGTAGTAGTAGTAGACAGAGAGTATGGTAGTAGTAGTGGACAGAGAGTATGGTAGTAGTAGTGGACAGAGAGTATGGTAGTAGTAGTGGACAGAGAGTATGGTAGTAGTAGTAGACAGAGAGTATGGTAGTAGTAGTAGTAGAGAGTATGGTAGTAGTAGTAGTAGAGAGTATGGTAGTAGTAGTGGACAGAGAGTATGGTAGTAGTAGTGGACAGAGAGTATGGTAGTAGTAGTGGACAGAGAGTATGGTAGTAGTAGTGGACAGAGAGTATGGTAGTAGTAGTGGACAGAGAGTATGGTAGTAGTAGTAGACAGAGAGTATGGTAGTAGTAGTAGTAGAGAGTATGGTAGTAGTAGTAGTAGAGAGTATGGTAGTAGTAGTGGACAGAGAGTATGGTAGTAGTAGTGGACAGAGAGTATGGTAGTAGTAGTGGACAGAGAGTATGGTAGTAGTAGTGGACAGAGAGTATGGTAGTAGTAGTAGTAGAGAGTATGGTAGTAGTAGTAGTAGAGAGTATGGTAGTAGTAGTAGTAGAGAGTATGGTAGTAGTAGTGGACAGAGAGTATGGTAGTAGTAGTGGACAGAGAGTATGGTAGTAGTAGTGGACAGAGAGTATGGTAGTAGTAGTGGACAGAGAGTATGGTAGTAGTAGTGGACAGAGAGTATGGTAGTAGTAGTAGACAGAGAGTATGGTAGTAGTAGTAGTAGAGAGTATGGTAGTAGTAGTAGTAGAGAGTATGGTAGTAGTAGTGGACAGAGAGTATGGTAGTAGTAGTGGACAGAGAGTATGGTAGTAGTAGTAGTAGACAGAGAGTATGGTAGTAGTAGTGGACAGAGAGTATGGTAGTAGTAGTGGACAGAGAGTATGGTAGTAGTAGTAGTAGACAGAGAGTATGGTAGTAGTAGTGGACAGAGAGTATGGTAGTAGTAGTAGTAGAGAGTATGGTAGTAGTAGTAGTAGAGAGTATGGTAGTAGTAGTGGACAGAGAGTATGGTAGTAGTAGTGGACAGAGAGTATGGTAGTAGTAGTGGACAGAGAGTATGGTAGTAGTAGTAGTAGAGAGTATGGTAGTAGTAGTAGTAGAGAGTATGGTAGTAGTAGTGGACAGAGAGTATGGTAGTAGTAGTGGACAGAGAGTATGGTAGTAGTAGTAGTGGACAGAGAGTATGGTAGTAGTAGTAGTGGACAGAGAGTATGGTAGTAGTAGTAGTGGACAGAGAGTATGGTAGTAGTAGTAGTAGAGAGTATGGTAGTAGTAGTGGACAGAGAGTATGGTAGTAGTAGTAGTAGAGAGTATGGTAGTAGTAGTAGTAGTAGAGAGTATGGTAGTAGTAGTAGTAGACGGAGAGTATGGTAGTAGTAGTGGACAGAGAGTATGGTAGTAGTAGTAGTAGAGAGTATGGTAGTAGTAGTAGTAGAGAGTATGGTAGTAGTAGTAGTAGAGAGTATGGTAGTAGTAGTATACAGAGAGTATGGTAGTAGTAGACAGAGAGTATGGTAGTAGTAGTAGACAGAGAGTATGGTAGTAGTAGACAGAGAGTATGGTAGTAGTAGTAGACAGAGAGTATGGTAGTAGTAGTAGTAGAGAGTATGGTAGTAGTAGTAGTAGAGAGTATGGTAGTAGTAGTAGATAGATAGTATGGTAGTAGTAGTAGTAGATAGTATGGTAGTAGTAGTAGACAGAGAGTATGGTAGTAGTAGTAGACAGAGAGTATGGTAGTAGTAGTAGACAGAGAGTATGGTAGTAGTAGTAGACAGAGAGTATGGTAGTAGTAGACAGAGAGTATGGTAGTAGTAGTAGACAGAGAGTATGGTAGTAGTAGTAGTAGAGAGTATGGTAGTAGTAGTAGTAGAGAGTATGGTAGTAGTAGTAGTAGAGAGTATGGTAGTAGTAGTAGACAGAGTATGGTATGGTAGTAGTAGTAGTAGACAGAGAGTATGGTAGTAGTAGTAGGAGAGAGTATGGTAGTAGTAGTAGTAGACAGAGAGTATGGTAGTAGTAGTAGTAGTAGTAGAGAGTATGGTAGTAGTAGTAGACAGAGAGTATGGTAGTAGTAGTAGTAGAGAGTATGGTAGTAGTAGTAGTAGAGAGTATGGTAGTAGTAGTAGACAGAGAGTATGGTAGTAGTAGTAGTAGATGGAGAGTATGGTAGTAGTAGTAGTAGAGAGTATGGTAGTAGTAGTAGTAGACAGAGAGTATGGTAGTAGTAGTAGTAGAGAGTATGGTAGTAGTAGTAGTAGAGAGTATGGTAGTAGTAGTAGTAGACAGAGAGTATGGTAGTAGTAGTAGTAGTAGAGAGTATGGTAGTAGTAGTAGACAGAGAGTATGGTAGTAGTAGTAGACAGAGAGTATGGTAGTAGTAGTAGTAGATAGTATGGTAGTAGTAGTAGACAGAGAGTATGGTAGTAGTAGTAGACAGAGAGTATGGTAGTAGTAGACAGAGAGTATGGTAGTAGTAGTAGTAGAGAGTATGGCAGTAGTAGTAGTAGACAGAGAGTATGGTAGTAGTAGTAGTAGAGAGTATGGTAGTAGTAGTAGTAGACAGAGAGTATGGTAGTAGTAGTAGTATAGAGTATGGTAGTAGTAGGAGACAGAAAGTATGGTAGTAGTAGTAGACAGAGAGTATGGTAGTAGTAGTAGACAGAGAGTATGGTAGTAGTAGTAGACAGAGAGTATGGTAGTAATTGTGGTGAATTTCCTCCTCAAATGCAGTGAAAACATGAAGGGCCATGAGGTCCCTGCTTCATTCATTATGGAGACCCATTTATAACATGAAGGGCCATGAGGTCCCTGCTTCATTCAGTATGGAGATCAATGTAAACAGCATCTCCGTGGGTTAATATTGCTTTGCTCTGGCTACAAAGGGAAAGCATCAACTAGTTACTTAGCTAAACAATGGAAGGAGCACAATCCATGGCTACAAAGCTAGCAGGTTAGTTAGATATAGCTACTCTGTAAGCTAGCTGGCTAGTTAGCTATAGCTACTCTTTAAGCTAGCAGGCTAGTTAGATATAGCTACTCTGTAAACTAGCAGGCTAGTTAGATATAGCTACTCTGTAAGCTAGCAGGCTAGTTGGATATAGTTACTCTGTAAGCTAGCAGGCTAGTTGGATATAGCTACTCTGTAAGCTAGCGGGCTAGTTAGATATAGGTACTCTGTAAGCTAGCAGGCTAGTTAGATATAGCTACTCTGTAAGCTAGCAGGCTAGTTAGCTATAGCTACTCTGTCAGCTAGCAGGCTAGTTAGATATAGCTACTCTGTAAGCTAGCAGGCTAGTTAGATATAGCTACTCTGTAAGCTAGCAGGCTAGTTGGATTTAGCTACTCTGTAAGCCAGCAGGCTAGTTAGCTATAGCTACTCTGTAAGCTAGCAGGCTAGTTGGATTTAGCTACTCTGTAAGCTAGCAGGCTAGTTAGCTATAGCTACTCTGTAAGCTAGCAAGCTAGTTGGATTTAGCTACTCTGTAAGCTAGCAGGCTAGTTAGCTATAGCTACTCTGAGTTGTGCAGTGAAACGAGGCTGTAGTATTCCTTACTAAATCATCTTACACCGTCTGTCTCACCCCCCCCCCCAAAAAAAACGATCATCGGTTTTAATGAAGCTCCAAAATTAAGACCACGAATGAAGACGATCATTCCTCCAACTTACGTTTGTGGTTTAGCCTCTCCCTCTCTCTCTCTCTCTGTCTCTCTCGTTCTCTCGTTCTCTCTCTCTCTCTCTCTCTGTCTCTCTCTCTCTCTCTCTCTCTCTCTCTCTCTCTCTCTCTCTCTCTCTCTCTCTCTCTCTCTCTCTCCCTCTCTCTCTCTCTGTCTCTCCCTCTCTCTCTCGTTCTCTCGTTCTCTCTCTCTCTCTCTCTCTCTCTCTCTCTCTCTCTCTCTCTCTCTCTCTCTCTCTCTCTCTCTCTCTCTCTCTCTCTCTCTCTCTCTCTCTCTCTCTCTCTCTCTCTCTCTCTCTCTCTCTCTCTCTCTGTCTCTCTGTCTCTCCCTCTCTCTCTCATTCTCTCATTCTCTCTCTCTCGCACTCTCTCTCTCTCTCTCTCTCTCTGTCTCTCTGTCTTTCCCTCTCTCTTTCATTCTCTCGTTTTCTCTCCCTCGCTCTCTCTCTCTCTCTCTCTCTCTCTCTCTCTCTCTCTCTCTCTCTCTCTCTCTCTCTCTCTCTCTCTCTCTCTCTCTCTCTCTGTCTCTCCCTCTCTCTCTCATTCTCTCATTCTCTCTCTCTCGCACTCTCTCTGTCTCACTCTCTCTCTGTCTCTCTCTGTCTCTCTCTCTCTCTCTCTCTCTCTCTCTCTCTCTCTCTCTCTCTCTCTCTGTCTTTCTCTCTCTCTGTCTCTGTCTCTGTCTCTCTCTCTCTCCCTCTCTCTCTGTCTCTGTCTCTGTCTCTCTCTGTCTCTCTGTCTCTCTCTCTGTCTCTCTGTCTCTCCCTCTCTCTCTCCACCCCTCACACCTCCTCTTCAACTATGTTGGCGTCTGTGAATTTGGATCAGTGTCTGTATCAATGGGATGTGTCGCTCCTTCAACCGTTTACTTAATCCTCTCTGTCCGTATGGTCCTTTGTTATGTTTATGACCCTCATGTTATCAGAGGACATCAGATCGTTTATCAGACTGAAAACATCGGGCTGACACCGGTGTCCCCTTTTAAATAATCACCAAGAGGATTGTAGTAACGCGTTAACCGAGCGATCACCCCCCCTCCCTTATTAAATCCCTGAGCCCTAGCTAACGTCGCGGCCCTGCTTTGTCTCTTGGTTCTAGTCTCAGCGCCGCGTCACCTTTCACCTACCAGACGGTTCTCAGGAGAGCTGCAGTGACAGTGGGCTGGGGGACCACGAGCCCACGCTCCTCTCATGCCCTCTCCCTCTGGTGCAGGGCCAGGCGCAGGAAGACTTCTACCAACAGGCCTCCTCGGACAAGAGGACCGAAGCCGACGGGAACTCTGACCCCAACTCTGGTGAGTGAGTCACCTGGTTTCCTGGTCTGCTGGTTTGCTCTCATCCTCTTCTTCCCCTCTTCTGTTCACCTCTGACCCCGACAGTCTTTTGGTATACTCTACTCTCCTTCTCTCTCCTCTTCTCCTTCTTCTTCTCTCTCCTCTTCTTCTTCTCCTTCTTCTGCCCTCTCCTCTTCTTCTCTCTCCTCCTGCCTTCTCCTCTTCCTCTCTGACAGGAAGGGAAGCCTCCGTGCAAAGAGTCATTTTTACAATTATATAATAATAATAATAATAATAATAATAATAATATATGCCATTTAGCAGACGCTTTTATCCAAAGCGACTTACAGTCATGTGTGCATACATTCTACGTATGGGTGGTCCCGGGGATCGAACCCACTACCCTGGCGTTACAAGCGCCATGCTCTACCAACTGAGCTACAGAGCCACATTTCATACATTTTCTTTTGTCTTAGACTTTAGCACATGTGTCTCAACCGGAAGATATAGGACTACATCAATCCCAGAAACCTTGAGCCAGTGATATTAAATCCTAATGGAGCGAATAGAGGATGTTTAGAGTGTCCCAGTTTTTGGGGGGGGGGGGGGGGGGGGATGTGTGAAAATAACCTTCTTTAATGGAATGTAAATTAACGCAGTGTCATTTGATCTCTTTTAAAAATATAAAAACACGTGTTCCGTGGCAACTTTTATTTTGCACTAATTTATTGCTTGGTGTTAATGTCCTCCAGCCTGCTTCCTGTTAGATCCTCCCGGGGGGTGTACAGAGGAGATCCCTGTAGTCGACTCACCTATTTGTGAAGCTCATTGGATTTATTTAGAGATGATTTCCCAGTTGGAGACCCGGCAACACGGAGCCGACCTGAAATGTTTAACTTTTCAACTAGAAGTATTTCTAGAGGGAATGTTCCCCGACCCACTTTTCCCCTTATATCATTAAGAGGTGAGGAGAGAGGAAGATATAACCCTGAGGTCAGTACTAAACTGACTGTTAGGGGTGGAGTAGTACATCACCCTGAGGTCAGAACTAAACTGACTGTTAGGAGGAGTAGTACTGTAGTACATCACCCAGAGGTCGGTACTAAACTGACTGTTAGGGGTGGAGTAGTACATCACCCAGAGGTCAGTACTAAACTGACTGTTGGAGGTGGAGTAGTACATCACCCTGAGGTCAGAACTAAACTGACTGTTAGAGGAGGAGTAGTACATCACCCAGAGGTCAGAACTAAACTGACTGTTAGAGGAGGAGTAGTACATCACCCAGAGGTCGGTACTAAACTGACTGTTAGGGGTGGAGTAGTACATCACCCAGAGGTCGGTACTAAACTGACTGTTAGGGGTGGAGTAGTACATCACCCAGAGGTCAGTACTAAACTGACTGTTAGGGGTGGAGTAGTACATCACCCAGAGGTCAGTACTAAACTGACTGTTAGGGGTGGAGTAGTACTGTAGTACATCACCCAGAGGTCAGTACTAAACTGACTGTTAGGGGTGGAGTAGTACATCACCCAGAGGTCAGTACTAAACTGACTGTTAGAGGTGGAGTAGTACTGTAGTACATCACCCAGAGGTCAGTACTAAACTGACTGTTAGGGGTGGAGTAGTACTGTAGTACATCACCCAGAGGTCAGTACTAAACTGACTGTTAGGGGTGGAGTAGTACTGTAGTACATCACCCAGAGGTCGGTACTAAACTGACTGTTAGGGGTGGAGTAGTACATCACCCAGAGGTCAGTACTAAACTGACTGTTAGGGGTGGAGTAGTACTGTAGTACATCACCCAGAGGTCAGTACTAAACTGACTGTTAGGGGTGGAGTAGTACATCACCCAGAGGTCGGTACTAAACTGACTGTTAGAGGTGGAGTGGTACATCACCCAGAGGTCAGTACTAAACTGACTGTTAGGGGTGGAGTAGTACTGTAGTACATCACCCAGAGGTCAGTACTAAACTGACTGTTAGAGGTGGAGTAGTACATCACCCAGAGGTCAGTACTAAACTGACTGTTAGGGGTGGAGTAGTACTGTAGTACATCACCCAGAGGTCGGTACTAAACTGACTGTTAGGGGTGGAGTAGTACATCACCCAGAGGTCGGTACTAAACTGACTGTTAGGGGTGGAGTAGTACTGTAGTACATCACCCAGAGGTCGGTACTAAACTGACTGTTAGGGGTGGAGTAGTACATCACCCAGAGGTCGGTACTAAACTGACTGTTAGGGGTGGAGTAGTACTGTAGTACATCACCCAGAGGTCGGTACTAAACTGACTGTTAGGGGTGGAGTAGTACATCACCCAGAGGTCAGTACTAAACTGACTGTTAGGGGTGGAGTAGTACTGTAGTACATCACCCAGAGGTCAGTACTAAACTGACTGTTAGGGGTGGAGTAGTACATCACCCAGAGGTCAGTACTAAACTGACTGTTAGAGGTGGAGTAGTACTGTAGTACATCACCCAGAGGTCAGTACTAAACTGACTGTTAGGGGTGGAGTAGTACTGTAGTACATCACCCAGAGGTCAGTACTAAACTGACTGTTAGGGGTGGAGTAGTACTGTAGTACATCACCCAGAGGTCGGTACTAAACTGACTGTTAGGGGTGGAGTAGTACATCACCCAGAGGTCAGTACTAAACTGACTGTTAGGGGTGGAGTAGTACTGTAGTACATCACCCAGAGGTCAGTACTAAACTGACTGTTAGGGGTGGAGTAGTACATCACCCAGAGGTCGGTACTAAACTGACTGTTAGGGGTGGAGTAGTACATCACCCAGAGGTCAGTACTAAACTGACTGTTAGGGGTGGAGTAGTACTGTAGTACATCACCCAGAGGTCAGTACTAAACTGACTGTTAGGGGTGGAGTAGTACATCACCCAGAGGTCAGTACTAAACTGACTGTTAGGGGTGGAGTAGTACTGTAGTACATCACCCAGAGGTCGGTACTAAACTGACTGTTAGGGGTGGAGTAGTACATCACCCAGAGGTCGGTACTAAACTGACTGTTAGGGGTGGAGTAGTACTGTAGTACATCACCCAGAGGTCGGTACTAAACTGACTGTTAGGGGTGGAGTAGTACATCACCCAGAGGTCGGTACTAAACTGACTGTTAGGGGTGGAGTAGTACTGTAGTACATCACCCAGAGGTCGGTACTAAACTGACTGTTAGGGGTGGAGTAGTACATCACCCAGAGGTCAGTACTAAACTGACTGTTAGGGGTGGAGTAGTACTGTAGTACATCACCCAGAGGTCAGTACTAAACTGACTGTTAGGGGTGGAGTAGGACTGTAGTACATCACCCAGAGGTCAGTACTAAACTGATTGTTAGGGGTGGAGTAGTACATCACCCAGAGGTCAGTACTAAACTGACTGTTAGGGGTGGAGTAGTACTGTAGTACATCACCCAGAGGTCAGTACTAAACTGACTGTTAGGGGTGGAGTAGTACTGTAGTACATCACCCAGAGGTCAGTACTAAACTGACTGTTAGGGGTGGAGTAGTACATCACCCAGAGGTCGGTACTAAACTGACTGTTAGGGGTGGAGTAGTACTGTAGTACATCACCCAGAGGTCAGTACTAAACTGACTGTTAGGGGTGGAGTAGTACATCACCCAGAGGTCAGTACTAAACTGACTGTTAGGGGTGGAGTAGTACTGTAGTACATCACCCAGAGGTCAGTACTAAACTGACTGTTAGGGGTGGAGTAGTACATCACCCAGAGGTCAGTACTAAACTGACTGTTAGGGGTGGGTGTACATCACCCAGAGGTCAGTACTGTAGTATCATCACCCAGAGGTCGGTACTAAACTGACTGTTAGGGGTGGAGTAGTACATCACCCAGAGTACTAACCTGACTGTTAGGGGTGTAGTACATCACCCAGAGGTCAGTACTAAACTGACTGTTAGGGGTGGAGTAGTACATCACCCAGAGGTCAGTACTAAACTGTTAAACTCACCCAGTTAGTACTAAACTGACTGTTAGGGGTGGAGTAGTACTGTAGTACATCACCCAGAGGTCGGTACTAAACTGACTGTTAGGGGTGGAGTAGTACTGTAGTACATCACCCAGAGGTCAGTACTAAACTGACTGTTAGGGGTGGAGTAGTAGTACATCACCCAGAGGTCGGTACTAAACTGACTGTTAGGGGTGGAGTAGTACATCACCCAGAGGTCGGTACTAAACTGACTGTTAGGGGTGGAGTAGTACTGTAGTACATCACCCAGAGGTCAGTACTAAACTGACTGTTAGGGGTGGAGTAGTACTGTAGTACATCACCCAGAGGTCAGTACTAAACTGACTGTTAGGGGTGGTAGTAGTACATCACCCAGAGGTCAGTACTAAACTGACTGTTAGGGGTGGAGTAGTACATCACCCAGAGGTCAGTACTAAACTGACTGTTAGGGGTGGAGTAGTACATCACCCAGAGGTCAGTACTAAACTGACTGTTAGGGGTGGAGTAGTACTGTAGTACATCACCCAGAGGTCTGACTGGTACTAAACTGACTGTTAGGGGTGGAGTAGTACATCACCCAGAGGTCAGTACTAAACTGACTGTTAGGGGTGGAGTAGTACTGTAGTACATCACCCAGAGGTCAGTACTAAACTGACTGTTAGGGGTGGAGTAGTAGTACATCACCCAGAGGTCAGTACTAAACTGACTGTTAGAGGTGGAGTAGTACATCACCCAGAGGTCAGTACTAAACTGACTGTTAGGGGTGGAGTAGTACATCACCCAGAGGTAGTACTAAATCACCCAGGGGTGTACTAAACTGAGTAGTACATCACCCAGAGGTCGGTACTAAACTGACTGTTAGGGGTGGAGTAGTACATCACCCAGAGGTCGGTACTAAACTGACTGTTAGGGGTGGAGTAGTACTGTAGTACATCACCCAGAGGTCAGTACTAAACTGACTGTTAGGGGTGGAGTAGTACATCACCCAGAGGTCGGTACTAAACTGACTGTTAGGGGTGGAGTAGTACATCACCCAGAGGTCAGTACTAAACTGACTGTTAGGGGTGGAGTAGTACTGTAGTACATCACCCAGAGGTCAGTACTAAACTGACTGTTAGGGGTGGAGTAGTACATCACCCAGAGGTCGGTACTAAACTGACTGTTAGGGGTGGAGTAGTACTGTAGTACATCACCCAGAGGTCGGTACTAAACTGACTGTTAGGGGTGGAGTAGTACATCACCCAGAGGTCAGTACTAAACTGACTGTTAGAGGAGGAGTAGTACATCACCCAGAGGTCAGTACTAAACTGACTGTTAGGGGTGGAGTAGTACATCACCCAGAGGTCGGTACTAAACTGACTGTTAGGGGTGGAGTAGTACATCACCCAGAGGTCAGTACTAAACTGACTGTTAGGGGTGGAGTAGTACTGTAGTACATCACCCAGAGGTCAGTACTAAACTGACTGTTAGGGGTGAAGTAGTACTGTAGTACATCACCCAGAGGTCAGTACTAAACTGACTGTTAGGGGTGGAGTAGTACATCACCCAGAGGTCAGTACTAAACTGACTGTTAGGGGTGGAGTAGTACTGTAGTACATCACCCAGAGGTCGGTACTAAACTGACTGTTAGGGGTGGAGTAGTACATCACCCAGAGGTCGGTACTAAACTGACTGTTAGGGGTGGAGTAGTACTGTAGTACATCACCCAGAGGTCGGTACTAAACTGACTGTTAGGGGTGGAGTAGTACATCACCCAGAGGTCAGTACTAAACTGACTGTTAGGGGTGGAGTAGTACTGTAGTACATCACCCAGAGGTCGGTACTAAACTGACTGTTAGAGGTGGAGTAGTACATCACCCAGAGGTCAGTACTAAACTGACTGTTAGAGGAGGAGTAGTACATCACCCAGAGGTCAGTACTAAACTGACTGTTAGGGGTGGAGTAGTACATCACCCAGAGGTCGGTACTAAACTGACTGTTAGGGGTGGAGTAGTACTGTAGTACATCACCCAGAGGTCAGTACTAAACTGACTGTTAGGGGTGGAGTAGTACATCACCCAGAGGT
Source organism: Oncorhynchus gorbuscha (assembly GCF_021184085.1). Lineage (NCBI taxonomy): Eukaryota > Metazoa > Chordata > Actinopteri > Salmoniformes > Salmonidae > Oncorhynchus > Oncorhynchus gorbuscha. The sequence continues at coordinate 78,386 of NW_025745778.1, read as the reverse complement.
CAGTACTAAACTGACTGTTAGGGGTGGAGTAGTACATCACCCAGAGGTCAGTACTAAACTGACTGTTAGGGGTGGAGTAGTACATCACCCAGAGGTCAGTACTAAACTGACTGTTAGGGGTGGAGTAGTACATCACCCAGAGGTCGGTACTAAACTGACTGTTAGGGGTGGAGTAGTACATCACCCAGAGGTCAGTACTAAACTGACTGTTAGGGGTGGAGTAGTACTGTAGTACATCACCCAGAGGTCGGTACTAAACTGACTGTTAGGGGTGGAGTAGTACATCACCCAGAGGTCAGTACTAAACTGACTGTTAGGGGTGGAGTAGTACTGTAGTACATCACCCAGAGGTCGGTACTAAACTGACTGTTAGGGGTGGAGTAGTACTGTAGTACATCACCCAGAGGTCAGTACTAAACTGACTGTTAGAGGTGGAGTAGTACTGTAGTACATCACCCAGAGGTCGGTACTAAACTGACTGTTAGGGGTGGAGTAGTACATCACCCAGAGGTCGATACTAAACTGACTGTTAGGGGTGGAGTAGTACTGTAGTACATCACCCAGAGGTCGGTACTAAACTGACTGTTAGGGGTGGAGTAGTACATCACCCAGAGGTCGGTACTAAACTGACTGTTAGGGGTGGAGTAGTACATCACCCAGAGGTCAGTACTAAACTGACTGTTAGGGGTGGAGTAGTACATCACCCAGAGGTCAGTACTAAACTGACTGTTAGGGGTGGAGTAGTACTGTAGTACATCACCCAGAGGTCAGTACTAAACTGACTGTTAGGGGTGGAGTAGTACATCACCCAGAGGTCAGTACTAAACTGACTGTTAGGGGTGGAGTAGTACATCACCCAGAGGTCAGTACTAAACTGACTGTTAGGGGTGGAGTAGTACTGTAGTACATCACCCAGAGGTCAGTACTAAACTGACTGTTAGGGGTGGAGTAGTACTGTAGTACATCACCCAGAGGTCAGTACTAAACTGACTGTTAGGGGTGGAGTAGTACTGTAGTACATCACCCAGAGGTCGGTACTGCATAACTCAAGCACATTCAGTAAACAGGCTGTGACAGATATGGTTTGTCACAACAACAACAAAAAAGCCGGTTGAGAAATTTAACACCAAAGTACACAGTTTTGTTTTCTGTATCTTTTTATGGTGAAGTGTCTGTTACCTGGTCGACAGGTTAAATACGACACCTACATTCTGTCAATATGATGCTTGACTCAACTGATTTCTGTATTTTATCTATCGTGAAGTTGGTTCGTTGGTTCGTCACTTAGACCTGTAATCAACAACACTTTAATTGGTATGTTTCTTTTTGTGTCGACTTTGTGCTAATCGTTCGTCACGATAGAGCTAACAGTGTTGCTGCACACTCCAATTAACTACAAAACCAATTAAGTTAAAGCTTGTAATTAATTAGAGAACATGGCCAGAGTGACACATATCCTGTTTTTGTATTAAAAAAAAATTAAATATTGGACAGCGGCGCTCCAAAATCCAGGTCACATATGGTACCCTATCTCCTGTATAGTGTACTACATCTGATCAGAGGCCTATGGGGAATAGTAGTGCACTACGTAGGGAAACAGGGATTCATTGAGGACGGAGCCAACGACTTGCAACATCTATCACGGGGGTCAGCAGCAAAACTTACATGCCCTTTCACGCAGTTGACAAAGTTCTTTTCGTTATTATTAAGTCCCTCGACGTTCCAGGTAATCACCTTGGAATATATTTACATACGCAATTAAGGCTATTGATTTCATCCCCTCTCCTCGCTTTCCAATGGAAACATTAGTTAAACCTGTTACACTTATCAACAAATCCACTTCCTGGTGTGTGTTTATAATAAGGAATATCAACAAATCCACTTCCTGGTGTGTGTTTATAATAAGGAATATCAACAAATCCACTTCCTGGTGTGTGTTTATAATAAGGAATATCAACAAATCCACTTCCTGGTGTGTGTTTATAATAAGGAATATCAACAAATCCACTTCCTGGTGTGTGTTTATAATAAGGAATATCAACAAATCCACTTCCTGGTGTGTGTTTATAATAAGGAATATCAACAAATCCACTTCCTGGTGTGTGTTTATAATAAGGAATATCAACAAATGTTGGCTGTTGATTTAACTGTCACACTGTTTTTGCAATGAAAACATATTGAGACATTTGATATGAAATTATTTGTATTTCAAATTCCTTTTTCGTGTTTCTTCAGAATGACGGCAGGGCTAAAGTTATCATTAAGGGGTGAGGAGAGAGCAGCCTAAGTCTGAGATATAAACAGGCTGATCTAAAGTGTTGACCGTTTTCTGAGATATCTAAGATATCAACAGGCTGATCTATAGTGTTGACCGTTTTCTGAGATATCTAAGATATAAACAGGCTGATCTATAGTGTTGACCGTTTTCTGAGATATCTAAGATATCAACAGGCTGATCTATAGTGTTGACCGTTTTCTGAGATATCTAAGATATCAACAGACTGATCGATAGTGTTGACTGTTTTCTGTCATTAGGTTCCAGTAGAGCCCTTTTAGGTTCCAGTAGAACTCTTTTAGGTTCCAGTAGAACTCTTTTAGGTTCCAGTAGAACTCTTTTAGGTTCCAGTAGAACCCTTTTAGGTTCCAGTAGAACTCTTTTAGGTTCCAGTAGAACCCTTTTAGGTTCCAGTAGAACTCTTTTAGGTTCCAGTAGAGCCCTTTTAGGTTCAGTAGAACTCTTTTAGGTTCCAGTAGAACTCTTTTAGGTTCCAGTAGAACTCTTTTAGGTTCCAGTAGAACTCTTTTAGGTTCCAGTAGAGCCCTTTTAGGTTCCAGTAGAACTCTTTTAGGTTCCAGTAGAACTCTTTTAGGTTCCAGTAGAACTCTTTTAGGTTCCAGTAGAACTCTTTTAGGTTCCAGTAGAGCTCTTTTAGGTTCCAGTAGAACTCTTTTAGGTTCCAGTAGAACTCTTTTAGGTTCCAGTAGAACTCTTTTAGGTTCCAGTAGAACTCTTTTAGGTTCCAGTAGAACTCTTTTAGGTTCCAGTAGAACTCTTTTAGGTTCCAGTAGAACTCTTTTAGGTTCCAGTAGAACTCTTTTAGGTTCCAGTAGAACTCTTTTAGGTTCCAGTAGAACTCTTTTAGGTTCCAGTAGAACTCTTTTAGGTTCAGTAGAACTCTTTCAGGTTCCAGTAGAACTCTTTTAGGTTCCAGTAGAACCCTTTTAGGTTCCAGTAGAACTCTTTTAGGTTCCAGTAGAACTCTTTTAGGTTCCAGTAGAACTCTTTTAGGTTCCAGGTAGAACCCTTTTAGGTTCCAGTAGAACCCTTTCAGGTTCCAGGTAGAACCTTTTAGGTAACCCTTACATAACAGAGATTTAAAAAATTACCTACTTGATGTTATCCAAACTTAATTTCCTCGGAGAAGACGTATTCCTTCACAACCTCTAGAATGTTCTTTTTAAAACGTCCGTTATTAAACAGGAATGAGGTAGTCTGTCCTTGCTAATCAGTTGGAAGCAAAACTCTCACTTCAAATTTGACCATTAGAAGCAATAGAAGATTCTTCTTTATGTTCATTTTATGTAAAAAAAAATATACACAGTATACGTATACATATTCTATATAAATATACACAGTATACATATTCTATATAAATATACACAGTATACATATTCTATATAAATATACACAGTATACGTATACATATTCTATATAAATATACACAGTATACATATTCTATATAAATATACACAGTATACATATTCTATATAAATATACACAGTATACATATTCTATATAAATATACAGTATATATATTATAAATAAATATACAGTATACACACACACACACACACACACACACACACACACACACACACACACACACACACACACACACACACACACACACACACACACACAGTACACACACACACACACACACACACACACACCAGTACACACACACACACACCACTCCCTTTCATCAGTCTGTATCCTGAATAGAAGAGGCACTGAAAGGAAAGAACACAATTGATGTGTGTGTGTGTGTGTGCGTGTGTGTGTGTGTGTGTGTTGTGTGTGTGTGTGTGTGTGTGTGTGTGTGTGTGTGTGTGTGTGTGTGTGTGTGTGTGTGTGTGTGTGTGTGTGTGTGTGTGTGTGTGTGCTTGTGTGTGTGTGGATGTGTGTGTGTGTGTGTGTGTGTGTGTGTGTGTGTGTGTGTGTGTGTGTGTGTGTGTGTGTGTGTGTGTGTGTGTGTGTGTGTGTGTGTGTGTGTGTGTACTGTGTGTGTGTACTGGTGTGTGTGTGTGTGTGTGTGTGTGTGTGTGTGTGTGTGTGTGTGTGTGTGTGTGTGTGTGTGTGTGTGTGTGTGTGTGTGTGTGTGTGTGTGTGTGTGTGTGTGTGTGTGTGTGTGTGCGGAGATAATAATCAGGCTATCATTAGTGTGTGTAATTTTCCAAAATGTCTTTGCAGTTTCAGCAAAGAGCTTGGCAATAATTACAGGCAATAATGCACTCGTTGCTATGCAACAAATATTCATTTCACAACATTTTAAAATGTGTTCGAAATAAATGCAGGATATAAGCAGGGGTAATTTAATATTTACGTTCATTTGATGCATGTGCAGCGATTTACAGAAAATAAGTCCAGGCCTGGAAGCTGTATTGAAATCAATTTGAAAACCTTTCATTGGTTGTCTCTCAGTTAGATCGTTCCATTCAACACAGAGCTACTGCGGTGTTGTAGATGTACCTACTGCGGTGTTGTGGAAGTCTACAGATAGATGTACCTACTGCGGTGTTGTGGAAGTCTACAGATAGATGTACCTACTGCGGTGTTGTGGAAGTGTTCAACAGATAGATGTACCTACTGAGGTGTTGTGGAAGTCTACAGATAGATGTACCTACTGCGGTGTTGTGGAAGTCTGCAGATAGATGTACCTACTGCGGTGTTGTAGAAGTCTACAGATAGATGTACCTACTGCAGTATTGTGGATATCTACAGATAGATGTACCTACTGCGGTGTTGTGGAAGTCCACAGATAGATGTACCTACTGCGGTATTGTGGAAATCTACAGATATGTACCTAGATGTACCTACTGCGGTATTATGGATATCTACAGATAGATGTACCTACTGCGGTGTTGTGGAAGTCTACAGATAGATGTACCTACTGCAGTGTTGCGGAAGTCCACAGATAGATGTACCTACTGCGGTGTTGTGGAAGTCTCCTTCAGATATATATGCCTACTGCGATGTTGTGTAAGTCTACAGATAGATGTACCTACTGCGGTGTTGTAGATGTACCTACTGCGGTGTTGTGGAAGTCCACAGATAGATGTACCTACTGCGGTGTTGTAGATGTACCTACTGCGGTGTTGTGGAAGTCCACAGATAGATGTACCTACTGCGGTGTTGTGGAAGTCTACAGATCGATACTGCATCTACTGCAGATAATATTATATGGTTTCCATTCACCAACAGCACAACACATTGAGATAGAGAGCCCAAGCTTAGATCAAAAGGTTTCGTAAAACCACATGTTTGTAAAGATTTAGGTGGAACGTGGCGTAGGGCCTCATCTTAACGTAGTTTCTATCCCCAGGAACCCAGAGGGTGGTGGAAGAGGGCAGACATCTGTTGAAGTGAGTTTTGGCTCCATTTGACTATTAAATCCAAATATAACCGTTATGAATTGTTTCCAAGTATTCAGAGGTGACGGCGTGTTCTACACTCTCCTTGGCAGACAGGAAGGCGATGTATCGATTGGATTTTTAAAGAAACAACTTGCTCACCATGCAACTTTGTTTATAAGACATTTTTTTGGGAGGATAAGAAGAGTAAGTTAAGTTAAACCCCCCAAAAAAGTATTTATGAGAGTTGCACTTTATATAGGGAATAGGGTTCTATAGGGCTCTGGCCTAAAGTAGTGCACTATATAGGGAATAGGGCTCTATAGTGCACTATATAGGGAATAGGGTTCTATAGGGTCCTGGCCTAAAGTAGTGCACTATATAGGGAATAGGGCTCTATAGTGCACTATATAGGGAATAGGGAGAGGCGAGTGGAGAGAGGAGATGAGAGGAGATAAGGAGATGAGTGGAGAGAGAAGGAGAGAGGAGATAAGGAGATGAGTGGAGAGAGAAGGAGAGATGAGATGTGGAGAGAGAAGGAGAGAGGAGATAAGGAGATGAGTGGAGAGAGAAGGAGAGAGGAGATAAGGAGATGATTAGAGAGAGAAGGAGAGAGGAGATAAGGAGATGATTAGAGAGAGAAGGAGAGAGGAGATAAGGAGATGATTAGAGAGAGGAGAGAGGAGATAAGGAGATGATTAGAGAGAGAAGGAGAGAGGAGATAAGGAGATGAGTGGAGAGAGAAGGAGAGAGGAGATAAGGAGATGATTAGAGAGAGGAGAGAGGAGATAAGGAGATGATTAGAGAGAGGAGAGAGGAGATAAGGAGATGATTAGAGAGAGGAGAGAGGAGATAAGGAGATGATTAGAGAGAGAAGGAGAGAGGAGATAAGGAGATGAGTGGAGAGAGAAGGAGAGAGGAGATAAGGAGATGATTAGAGAGAGAAGGAGAGAGGAGATAAGGAGATGAGTGGAGAGAGAAGGAGAGAGGAGATAAGGAGATGATTAGAGAGAGAAGGAGAGAGGAGATAAGGAGATGAGTGGAGAGAGAAGGAGAGAGGAGATAAGGAGATGATTAGAGAGAGAAGGAGAGAGGAGATAAGGAGATGAGTGGAGAGAGAAGGAGAGAGGAGATAAGGAGATGATTAGAGAGAGAAGGAGAGAGGAGATAAGGAGATGAGTGGAGAGAGAAGGAGAGAGGAGATAAGGAGATGATTAGAGAGAGAAGGAGAGAGGAGATAAGGAGATGAGTGGAGAGAGAAGGAGAGAGGAGATAAGGAGATGATTAGAGAGAGAAGGAGAGAGGAGATAAGGAGATGAGTGGAGAGAGAAGGAGAGAGGAGATAAGGAGATGAGTGGAGAGAGAAGGAGAGAGGAGATAAGGAGATGATTAGAGAGAGAAGGAGAGAGGAGATAAGGAGATGATTAGAGAGAGAAGGAGAGAGGAGATAAGGAGATGATTAGAGAGAGAAGGAGAGAGGAGATAAGGAGATGAGTGGAGAGAGAAGGAGAGAGGAGATAAGGAGATGATTAGAGAGAGGAGAGAGGAGATAAGGAGATGATTAGAGAGAGAAGGAGAGAGGAGATAAGGAGATGAGTGGAGAGAGAAGGAGAGAGGAGATAAGGAGATGAGTGGAGAGAGAAGGAGAGAGGAGATAAGGAGATGATTAGAGAGAGAAGGAGAGAGGAGATAAGGAGATGATTAGAGAGAGAAGGAGAGAGGAGATAAGGAGATGAGTGGAGAGAGAAGGAGAGAGGAGATAAGGAGATGATTAGAGAGAGAAGGAGAGAGGAGATAAGGAGATGAGTGGAGAGAGAAGGAGAGAGGAGATAAGGAGATGAGTGGAGAGAGAAGGAGAGAGGAGATAAGGAGATGATTAGAGAGAGAAGGAGAGAGGAGATAAGGAGATGATTAGAGAGAGAAGGAGAGAGGAGATAAGGAGATGAGTGGAGAGAGAAGGAGAGAGGAGATAAGGAGATGAGTGGAGAGAGAAGGAGAGAGGAGATAAGGAGATGATTAGAGAGAGAAGGAGAGAGGAGATAAGGAGATGATTAGAGAGAGAAGGAGAGAGGAGATAAGGAGATGAGTGGAGAGAGAAGGAGAGAGGAGATAAGGAGATGATTAGAGAGAGAAGGAGAGAGGAGATAAGGAGATGAGTGGAGAGAGAAGGAGAGAGGAGATAAGGAGATGATTAGAGAGAGAAGGAGAGAGGAGATAAGGAGATGAGTGGAGAGAGAAGGAGAGAGGAGATAAGGAGATGAGAGAGAGAGAGAAGGAGAGAGGAGATAAGGAGATGATTAGAGAGAGAAGGAGAGAGGAGATAAGGAGATGATTAGAGAGAGAAGGAGAGAGGAGATAAGGAGATGATAGAGAGAGAAGGAGAGAGGAGATAAGGAGATGATTAGAGAGAGAAGGAGAGAGGAGATAAGGAGATGATTAGAGAGAGAAGGAGAGAGGAGATAAGGAGATGAGTGGAGAGAGAAGGAGAGAGGAGATAAGGAGATGATTAGAGAGAGAAGGAGAGAGGAGATAAGGAGATGATTAGAGAGAGAAGGAGAGAGGAGATAAGGAGATGATTAGAGAGAGAAGGAGAGAGGAGATAAGGAGATGAGTGGAGAGAGAAGGAGAGAGGAGATAAGGAGATGATTAGAGAGAGAAGGAGAGAGGAGATAAGGAGATGAGTGGAGAGAGAAGGAGAGAGGAGATAAGGAGATGATTAGAGAAAGAAGGAGAGAGGAGATAAGGAGATGAGTGGAGAGAGAAGGAGAGAGGAGATAAGGAGATGAGTGGAGAGAGAAGGAGAGAGGAGATAAGGAGATGATTAGAGAGAGAAGGAGAGAGGAGATAAGGAGATGAGTGGAGAGAGAAGGAGAGAGGAGATAAGGAGATGATTAGAGAGAGAAGGAGAGAGGAGATAAGGAGATGATTAGAGAGAGAAGGAGAGAGGAGATAAGGAGATGATTAGAGAGAGAAGGAGAGAGGAGATAAGGAGATGAGTGGAGAGAGAAGGAGAGAGGAGATAAGGAGATGATTAGAGAGAGAAGGAGAGAGGAGATAAGGAGATGATTAGAGAGAGAAGGAGAGAGGAGATAAGGAGATGATTAGAGAGAGAAGGAGAGAGGAGATAAGGAGATGATTAGAGAGAGAAGGAGAGAGGAGATAAGGAGATGATTAGAGAGAGAAGGAGAGAGGAGATAAGGAGATGAGTGGAGAGAGAAGGAGAGAGGAAATAAGGAGATGATTAGAGAGAGAAGGAGAGAGGAGATAAGGAGATGAGTGGAGAGAGAAGGAGAGAGGAGATAAGGAGATGATTAGAGAGAGAAGGAGAGAGGAGATAAGGAGATGAGTGGAGAGAGAAGGAGAGAGGAGATAAGGAGATGAGTGGAGAGAGAAGGAGAGAGGAGATAAGGAGATGATTAGAGAGAGAAGGAGAGAGGAGATAAGGAGATGAGTGGAGAGAGAAGGAGAGAGGAGATAAGGAGATGATTAGAGAGAGAAGGAGAGAGGAGATAAGGAGATGAGTGGAGAGAGAAGGAGAGAGGAGATAAGGAGATGAGTGGAGAGAGAAGGAGAGAGGAGATAAGGAGATGATTAGAGAGAGAAGGAGAGAGGAGATAAGGAGATGAGTGGAGAGAGAAGGAGAGAGGAGATAAGGAGATGATTAGAGAGAGAAGGAGAGAGGAGATAAGGAGATGAGAGAGAGAAGGAGAGAGGAGATAAGGAGATGAGTGGAGAGAGAAGGAGAGAGGAGATAAGGAGATGATTAGAGAAGGAGAGAGAAGATAAGGAGATGAGTGGAGAGAGAAGGAGAGAGGAGATAAGGAGATGATTAGAGAGAGAAGGAGAGAGGAGATAAGGAGATGAGTGGAGAGAGAAGGAGAGAGGAGATAAGGAGATGAGTGGAGAGAGAAGGAGAGAGGAGATAAGGAGATGATTAGAGAGAGAAGGAGAGAGGAGATAAGGAGATGATTAGAGAGAGAAGGAGAGAGGAGATAAGGAGATGAGTGGAGAGAGAAGGAGAGAGGAGATAAGGAGATGAGTGGAGAGAGAAGGAGAGAGGAGATAAGGAGATGAGTGGAGAGAGAAGGAGAGAGGAGATAAGGAGATGAGTGGAGAGAGAAGGAGAGAGGAGATAAGGAGATGATTAGAGAGAGAAGGAGAGAGGAGATAAGGAGATGAGTGGAGAGAGAAGGAGAGAGGAGATAAGGAGATGATTAGAGAGAGAAGGAGAGAGGAGATAAGGAGATGAGTGGAGAGAGAAGGAGAGAGGAGATAAGGAGATGAGTGGAGAGAGAAGGAGAGAGGAGATAAGGAGATGATTAGAGAGAGAAGGAGAGAGGAGATAAGGAGATGAGTGGAGAGAGAAGGAGAGAGGAGATAAGGAGATGAGTGGAGAGAGAAGGAGAGAGGAGATAAGGAGATGATTAGAGAGAGAAGGAGAGAGGAGATAAGGAGATGAGTGGAGAGAGAAGGATAAGGAGATGAGAGAGAAGGAGATAAGGAGATGATTAGAGAGAGAAGGAGAGAGGAGATAAGGAGATGAGTGGAGAGAGAAGGAGAGAGGAGATAAGGAGATGAGTGGAGAGAGAAGGAGAGAGGAGATAAGGAGATGATTAGAGAGAGAAGGAGAGAGGAGATAAGGAGATGAGTGGAGAGAGAAGGAGAGAGGAGATAAGGAGATGAGTGGAGAGAGAGAAGGAGAGAGGAGATAAGGAGATGAGTGGAGAGAGAAGGAGAGAGGAGATAAGGAGATGATTAGAGAGAGAAGGAGAGAGGAGATAAGGAGATGAGTGGAGAGAGAAGGAGAGAGGAGATAAGGAGATGATTAGAGAGAGAAGGAGAGAGGAGATAAGGAGATGATTAGAGAGGAGAAGGAGAGAGGAGATAAGGAGATGAGATGAGTGGAGAGAGAAGGAGAGAGGAGATAAGGAGATGAGTGGAGAGAGAAGGAGAGAGGAGATAAGGAGATGATTAGAGAGAGAAGGAGAGAGGAGATAAGGAGATGAGTGGAGAGAGAAGGAGAGAGGAGATAAGGAGATGATTAGAGAGAGAAGGAGAGAGGAGATAAGGAGATGATTAGAGAGAGAAGGAGAGAGGAGATAAGGAGATGATTAGAGAGAGAAGGAGAGAGGAGATAAGGAGATGATTGAGAGAGAAGGAGAGAGGAGATAAGGAGATGATTGGAGAGAGAGAGGAGATAAGGAGATGATTGGAGAGAGAAGGAGAGAGGAGATAAGGAGATGATTAGAGAGAGAAGGAGAGAGGAGATAAGGAGATGATTAGAGAGAGAAGGAGAGAGGAGATAAGGAGATGATTAGAGAGAGAAGGAGAGAGGAGATAAGGAGATGATTGGAGAGAGAGAAGGAGAGAGGAGATAAGGAGATGAGTGGAGAGAGAAGGAGAGAGGAGATAAGGAGATGATTAGAGAGAGAAGGAGAGAGGAGATAAGGAGATGAGTGGAGAGAGAAGGAGAGAGGAGATAAGGAGATGATTAGAGAGAGAAGGAGAGAGGAGATAAGGAGATGAGTGGAGAGAGAAGGAGAGAGGAGATAAGGAGATGAGTGGAGAGAGAAGGAGAGAGGAGATAAGGAGATGATTAGAGAGAGAAGGAGAGAGGAGATAAGGAGATGAGTGGAGAGAGAAGGAGAGAGGAGATAAGGAGATGATTAGAGAGAGAAGGAGAGAGGAGATAAGGAGATGAGTGGAGAGAGAAGGAGAGAGGAGATAAGGAGATGAGTGGAGAGAGAAGGAGAGGAGATAAGGAGATGATTAGAGAGAGAAGGAGAGAGGAGATAAGGAGATGAGTGGAGAGAGAAGGAGAGAGGAGATAAGGAGATGATTAGAGAGAGAAGGAGAGAGGAGATAAGGAGATGAGTGGAGAGAGAAGGAGAGAGGAGATAAGGAGATGAGTGGAGAGAGAAGGAGAGAGGAGATAAGGAGATGATTAGAGAGAGAAGGAGAGAGGAGATAAGGAGATGAGTGGAGAGAGAAGGAGAGAGGAGATAAGGAGATGAGTGGAGAGAGAAGGAGAGAGGAGATAAGGAGATGAGTGGAGAGAGAAGGAGAGAGGAGATAAGGAGATGATTAGAGAGAGAGAGGAGATAAGGAGAGATAGAGAGAGATGATTAGAGAGAGAGGAGAGAGGAGATAAGGAGATGAGTGGAGAGAGAAGGAGAGAGGAGATAAGGAGATGAGTGGAGAGAGAAGGAGAGAGGAGATAAGGAGATGAGTGGAGAGAGAAGGAGAGAGGAGATAAGGAGATGAGTGAGAGAGAGAAGGAGAGAGGAGATAAGGAGATGATTAGAGAGAGAAGGAGAGAGGAGATAAGGAGATGAGTGGAGAGAGAAGGAGAGAGGAGATAAGGAGATGATTAGAGAGAGAAGGAGAGAGGAGATAAGGAGATGAGTGGAGAGAGAAGGAGAGAGGAGATAAGGAGATGAGTGGAGAGAGAAGGAGAGAGGAGATAAGGAGATGATTAGAGAGAGAAGGAGAGAGGAGATAAGGAGATGAGTGGAGAGAGAAGGAGAGAGGAGATAAGGAGATGAGTGGAGAGAGAAGGAGAGAGGAGATAAGGAGATGATTAGAGAGAGAAGGAGAGAGGAGATAAGGAGATGAGTGGAGAGAGAAGGAGAGAGGAGATAAGGAGATGATTAGAGAGAGAAGGAGAGAGGAGATAAGGAGATGAGTGGAGAGAGAAGGAGAGAGGAGATAAGGAGATGAGTGGAGAGAGAAGAGAGAGAGGAGATAAGGAGATGATTAGAGAGAGAAGGAGAGAGGAGATAAGGAGATGAGTGGAGAGAGAAGGAGAGAGGAGATAAGGAGATGAGTGGAGAGAGAAGGAGAGAGGAGATAAGAGAGGAGATGAGTGGAGAGAGAAGGAGAGAGGAGATAAGGAGATGATTAGAGAGAGAAGGAGAGAGGAGATAAGGAGATGAGTGGAGAGAGAAGGAGAGAGGAGATAAGGAGATGAGTGGAGAGAGAAGGAGAGAGGAGATAAGGAGATGATTAGAGAGAGAAGGAGAGAGGAGATAAGGAGATGAGTGGAGAGAGAAGGAGAGAGGAGATAAGGAGATGATTAGAGAGAGAAGGAGAGAGGAGATAAGGAGATGAGTGGAGAGAGAAGGAGAGAGGAGATAAGGAGATGATTAGAGAGAGAAGGGAGGACAGAGAGAATGAAAAGAGGAGGAGGAGTGTGGGATGAAGAGAACAGAGAGAATGAAAAGAGGAGGAGGAGTGTGGGATGAAGAGAACAGAGAGAATGAAAAGAGGAGGAGGAGTGTGGGATGAAGAGAACAGAGAGAATGAAAAGAGGAGGAGGAGTGTGGGATGAAGAGAACAGAGAGAATGAAAAGAGGAGGAGGAGTGTGGGATGAAGAGAACAGAGAGAATGAAAAGAGGAGGAGGAGTGTGGGATGAAGAGGACAGAGAGAATGAAAAGAGGAGGAGGAGTGTGGGATGAAGAGAACAGAGAGAATGAAAAGAGGAGGAGGAGTGTGGGATGAAGAGAACAGAGAGAATGAAAAGAGGAGGAGGAGTGTGGGATGAAGAGGACAGAGAGAGAATGAAAAGAGGAGGAGGAGTGTGGGATGAAGAGAACAGAGAGAATGAAAAGAGGAGGAGGAGTGTGGGATGAAGAGAACAGAGAGAATGAAAAGAGGAGGAGGAGTGTGGGATGAAGAGGACAGAGAGAATGAAAAGAGGAGGAGGAGTGTGGGATGAAGAGGACAGAGAGAATGAAAAGAGGAGGAGGAGTGTGGGATGAAGAGGACAGAGAGAATGAAAAGAGGAGGAGGAGTGTGGGATGAAGAGGACAGAGAGAATGAAAAGAGGAGGAGGAGTGTGGGATGAAGAGGACAGAGAGAATGAAAAGAGGAGGAGGAGTGTGGGATGAAGAGGACAGAGAGAATGAAAAGAGGAGGAGGAGTGTGGGATGAAGAGGACAGAGAGAATGAAAAGAGGAGGAGGAGTGTGGGATGAAGAGAACAGAGAGAATGAAAAGAGGAGGAGGAGTGTGGGATGAAGAGGACAGAGAGAATGAAAAGAGGAGGAGGAGTGTGGGATGAAGAGAACAGAGAGAATGAAAAGAGGAGGAGGAGTGTGGGATGAAGAGAACAGAGAGAATGAAAAGAGGAGGAGGAGTGTGGGATGAAGAGAACAGAGAGAATGAAAAGAGGAGGAGGAGTGTGGGATGAAGAGAACAGAGAGAATGAAAAGAGGAGGAGGAGTGTGGGATGAAGAGAACAGAGAGAATGAAAAGAGGAGGAGGAGTGTGGGATGAAGAGAACAGAGAGAATGAAAAGAGGAGGAGGAGTGTGGGATGAAGAGAACAGAGAGAATGAAAAGAGGAGGAGGAGTGTGGGATGAAGAGAACAGAGAGAATGAAAAGAGGAGGAGGAGTGTGGGATGAAGAGAACAGAGAGAATGAAAAGAGGAGGAGGAGTGTGGGATGAAGAGAACAGAGAGAATGAAAAGAGGAGGAGGAGTGTGGGATGAAGAGAACAGAGAGAATGAAAAGAGGAGGAGGAGTGTGGGATGAAGAGGACAGAGAGAATGAAAAGAGGAGGAGGAGTGTGGGATGAAGAGAACAGAGAGAATGAAAAGAGGAGGAGGAGTGTGGGATGAAGAGAACAGAGAGAATGAAAAGAGGAGGAGGAGTGTGGGATGAAGAGGACAGAGAGAATGAAAAGAGGAGGAGGAGTGTGGGATGAAGAGACAGAGAGAATGAAAAGAGGAGGAGGAGTGTGGGATGAAGAGGACAGAGAGAATGAAAAGAGGAGGAGGAGTGTGGGATGAAGAGGACAGAGAGAATGAAAAGAGGAGGAGGAGGAGTGTGGGATGAAGAGGACAGAGAGAATGAAAAGAGGAGGAGGAGTGTGGGATGAAGAGGACAGAGAGAATGAAAAGAGGAGGAGGAGTGTGGGATGAAGAGGACAGAGAGAATGAAAAGAGGAGGAGGAGTGTGGGATGAAGAGAACAGAGAGAATGAAAAGAGGAGGAGGAGTGTGGGATGAAGAGAACAGAGAGAATGAAAAGAGGAGGAGGAGTGTGGGATGAAGAGAACAGAGAGAATGAAAAGAGGAGGAGGAGTGTGGGATGAAGAGAACAGAGAGAATGAAAAGAGGAGGAGGAGTGTGGGATGAAGAGGACAGAGAGAATGAAAAGAGGAGGAGGAGTGTGGGATGAAGAGAACAGAGAGAATGAAAAGAGGAGGAGGAGTGTGGGATGAAGAGAACAGAGAGAATGAAAAGAGGAGGAGGAGTGTGGGATGAAGAGAACAGAGAGAATGAAAAGAGGAGGAGGAGTGTGGGATGAAGAGAACAGAGAGAATGAAAAGAGGAGGAGGAGTGTGGGATGAAGAGAACAGAGAGAATGAAAAGAGGAGGAGGAGTGTGGGATGAAGAGAACAGAGAGAATGAAAAGAGGAGGAGGAGTGTGGGATGAAGAGAACAGAGAGAATGAAAAGAGGAGGAGGAGTGTGGGATGAAGAGAACAGAGAGAATGAAAAGAGGAGGAGGAGTGTGGGATGAAGAGAACAGAGAGAATGAAAAGAGGAGGAGGAGTGTGGGATGAAGAGAACAGAGAGAATGAAAAGAGGAGGAGGAGTGTGGGATGAAGAGAACAGAGAGAATGAAAAGAGGAGGAGGAGTGTGGGATGAAGAGAACAGAGAGAATGAAAAGAGGAGGAGGAGTGTGGGATGAAGAGAACAGAGAGAATGAAAAGAGGAGGAGGAGTGTGGGATGAAGAGGACAGAGAGAATGAAAAGAGGAGGAGGAGTGTGGGATGAAGAGGACAGAGAGAATGAAAAGAGGAGGAGGAGTGTGGGATGAAGAGGACAGAGAGAATGAAAAGAGGAGGAGGAGTGTGGGATGAAGAGAACAGAGAGAATGAAAAGAGGAGGAGGAGTGTGGGATGAAGAGAACAGAGAGAATGAAAAGAGGAGGAGGAGTGTGGGATGAAGAGGACAGAGAGAATGAAAAGAGGAGGAGGAGTGTGGGATGAAGAGAACAGAGAGAATGAAAAGAGGAGGAGGAGTGTGGGATGAAGAGGACAGAGAGAATGAAAAGAGGAGGAGGAGTGTGGGATGAAGAGTACAGAGAGAATGAAAAGAGGAGGAGGAGTGTGGGATGAAGAGAACAGAGAGAATGAAAAGAGGAGGAGGAGTGTGGGATGAAGAGAACAGAGAGAATGAAAAGAGGAGGAGGAGTGTGGGATGAAGAGAACAGAGAGAATGAAAAGAGGAGGAGGAGTGTGGGATGAAGAGAACAGAGAGAATGAAAAGAGGAGGAGGAGTGTGGGATGAAGAGAACAGAGAGAATGAAAAGAGGAGGAGGAGTGTGGGATGAAGAGAACAGAGAGAATGAAAAGAGGAGGAGGAGTGTGGGATGAAGAGAACAGAGAGAATGAAAAGAGGAGGAGGAGTGTGGGATGAAGAGAACAGAGAGAATGAAAAGAGGAGGAGGAGTGTGGGATGAAGAGAACAGAGAGAATGAAAAGAGGAGGAGGAGTGTGGGATGAAGAGAACAGAGAGAATGAAAAGAGGAGGAGGAGTGTGGGATGAAGAGAACAGAGAGAATGAAAAGAGGAGGAGGAGTGTGGGATGAAGAGAACAGAGAGAATGAAAAGAGGAGGAGGAGTGTGGGATGAAGAGGACAGAGAGAATGAAAAGAGGAGGAGGAGTGTGGGATGAAGAGAACAGAGAGAATGAAAAGAGGAGGAGGAGTGTGGGATGAAGAGGACAGAGAGAATGAAAAAGAGGAGGAGGAGTGTGGGATGAAGAGAACAGAGCGAATGAAAAGAGGAAGAGGAGTGTGGGATGAAGAGGACAGAGAGAATGAAAAGAGGAAGAGGAGTTTGGGATGAAGAGGACAGAGAGAATGAAAAGAGGAGGAGGAGTGTGGGATGAAGAGAACAGAGCGAATGAAAAGAGGAGGAGGAGTGTGGGATGAAGAGAACAGAGAGAATGAAAAGAGGAGGAGGAGTGTGGGATGAAGAGGACAGAGAGAATGAAAAGAGGAGGAGGAGTGTGGGATGAAGAGAACAGAGCGAATGAAAAGAGGAAGAGGAGTGTGGGATGAAGAGGACAGAGAGAATGAAAAGAGGAAGAGGAGTTTGGGATGAAGAGGACAGAGAGAATGAAAAGAGGAGGAGGAGTGTGGGATGAAGAGAACAGAGAGAATGAAAAGAGGAGGAGGAGTGTGGGATGAAGAGGACAGAGAGAATGAAAAGAGGAGGAGGAGTGTGGGATGAAGAGAACAGAGAGAATGAAAAGAGGAGGAGGAGTGTGGGATGAAGAGGACAGAGAGAATGAAAAGAGGAGGAGGAGTGTGGGATGAAGAGAACAGAGCGAATGAAAAGAGGAAGAGGAGTGTGGGATGAAGAGGACAGAGAGAATGAAAAGAGGAAGAGGAGTTTGGGATGAAGAGGACAGAGAGAATGAAAAGAGGAGGAGGAGTGTGGGATGAAGAGAACAGAGCGAATGAAAAGAGGAAGAGGACTGTGGGATGAAGAGGACAGAGAGAATGAAAAGAGGAAGAGGACTGTGGGATGAAGAGGACAGAGAGAATGAAAAGAGGAAGAGGAGTGTGGGATGAAGAGGAAGGGAGCGGTTTATATAGTAAACCCTCCTGTTGCTCTCCTGAAACGGCTTTAGAGGCATTGATTGATTTATTGATTGATTGAATTGGTGACATAATCAACAGTAAGAGGCTGTTCCAGACAATGTAAAATACATTTAAAAAATGAGTTGTGGATCAAATATATGTTTTTATCAGGATAACACAGAATGTCTCCCTCCTTGTTTAAGTTGTAGTTGTGTTCTCTCCCTGCAGCCAACACTTTACCTGGTGATTCAGAATTACCCAGAGTGCACTCTGACTGTGTGAGAAATTACCTACAGCCTGCGTTCAGGGAGGGAGATAGACAGATGATTAAAATTCATGTGCTTTCGATCTTGATTAAAAGACGATGCAAGCGACCAGGAAAATCAAACAATACGACAACAGGGGAAGTGACAGGAAGTCTCTCCAGATGACAAGAAGTCCTTCTGAATTCCTGAGTCTAGTGAAGTCTCTCCAGAAGAAATGATTCATGCCTGTACAGCTGCCAGTTAGTTCAGGCGTTGGAAAAATAGAACTAGATAAAGAGTTAAATAAATAACTGATATTGTCACGTCTCTCTCCAGATGAATGAATCAGTTACATTTATGTCAAACATTATCATTAATCACCGCTTGCCTGTGTGTGTGTGTGTGTGTGTGTGTCTGTGTCTGTGTGTGTGTGTGTGTGTGTGTGTGTGTGTGTGTGTGTGTGTGTGTGTGTGTGTGTGTGTGTGTGTGTGTGTGTGTGTGTGTGTGTGTGTGTGTGTGTGTGTGTGTGTGTGTGTGTGTGTGTGTGTGTGTGTGTGTGTGTGTGTGTGTGTGTGTGTGTGTGTGTGTGTGTGTGTGTGTGTGTGTGTGTGTGTGTGTGTGTGTGTGTGTGTGTGTGAGAGAGAGAGAGATCTGTCTTTTTGGTTGTGTGTGGGGCTGCAAGCCAACAATATATATATAGAGGCCGGAAGAGAGGGTGAACAACTAATGAGGAGAAGGAAGGAAGGAAGGAAGGAAGGAAGGAAGGAAGGAAGGAAGGAAGGAAGGAAGGTGATTGTCGTTCAACGGATGACAAGTCACAGGGGAACAAACCTCCATTCAATAGACAATACAACCACAATGACCTGAACACAGCAAGGTGTTACCTGTCTGCTTGCATATGAGAAGTCCCATGATCCTCCCAAATAGCACCCTATTCCCTACAGGGACGCTGATTAAAAGTAGTGTACCCTATTCCCTACAGGGACCCTGATTAAAGGTAGTGCACTTTATAGGTAATAGTGTGCCCTTTGGGTTCTTCCAATGGAAGAGTTAGATGGTCCAGTGTTTCTTTGTCCATATTACATCATTGAAGGTGGTGAGAGAGTGAAGAGAGAGACACCATGCAAACAGTCCCGTTGGCCGTCTGGTCTCATCTGGTTCTGTCTGGTTCTGTCTGGTCCCATCTGGTTCCGTCTGGTTCTGTCTGGTTCTGTCTGGTCTCGTCTGGTTCTGTCTGGTTCTGTCTGGTCCTGGTTCTGTCTGGTTCTGTCTGGTTCTGTCTGGTTCTGTCTGGTCCCGTCTGGTTCTGTCTGGTTCTGTCTGGTTCCGTCTGGTCCCGTCTGGTTCTGTCTGGTTCTTTCTGGTTCCGTCTGGTTCTGTCTGGTTCTGTCTGGTTCTGTCTGGTCCCGTCTGGTTCTGTCTGGTTTTGTCTGGTTCTGTCTGGTTCTGTCTGGTCCCGTCTGGTCCCGTCTGGTTCTGTCTGGTTCTGTCTGGTCCCATCTGGTTCTGTCTGGTTCTGTCTGGTTCTGTCTTTACAGTGACAGAACAAACAGTCATGTTGCCCATCGTCTGGTTCTGTCTGGTTCTGTCTGGTTCTGTCTTTACAGTGACAGAACAAACAGTCATGTTGCCCATCGTCTGGTTCTGTCTGGTTCTGTCTGGTTCTGTCTGGTTCTGTCTTTACAGTGACAGAACAAACAGTCACGTTGCCCATTAGACAGCTTTGTAACTCAATATAGGCTGGAACCACTAGCTATCCTAACACCTGTTTAACCTCATTGTACGTAGCCCATCTGTAAACAGCCCATCCAACTACCTCATCCTGTATTTATTTATCTTGCTCCTTTGCACCCCAGTATCTCTACTTGCACATTCATCTTCTGCACATCTACCATCCCAGTGTTTAATTGCTATATTGTAATTACTTCGCCACCATGGCCTATTTATTGCTTTAACTCCCTTATCTTACCTCATTTGAACTCACTGTATATAGACTTTTTGTTTTCTTTTGTTCTACTGTATTATTGACTGTATGTTTTGTTTACTCCATGTGTAACTCTGTGTTGTTGTATGTGTCGAACTGCTTTGCTTTATCTTGGTCCAGGTCGCAGTTGCAAATGAGATCGTGTTCTCAATTAGAGATCTTCTTCTCAACTAAATAAAGGTGACATAATAAAAATTAAAAATAAATAAATTGTTCCAACAATTAGATAGCTTTCAAATGTATGTCTCAATGTAGGCTGGGATGGTACCACTAGCTAGCTAACACCTGTTAGCCTCATTGTTCTAACCATTAGATAGCTTTGTAATGTATGTCTCAATGTAGGCTGGGATGGTACCACTAGCTAGCTAACACCTGTTAGCCTCATTGTTCTAAACATTAGATAGCTTTGTAATGTATGTCTCAATGCAGACTAGGCTGGTATCACCTATCATTAGCACAACACAGACTTCAGGATAAACTTTAACTTCAACTAGGCATAGAATACTGCTGCAGACATAACAATCATGAACCTTATAAACTCTACCGTAGGCATCTTCGTATATCAACGCATGTCTCGATATAACACCTGCTAGGCAGCACCTGTCCTCATTACTAGTAATGCACAAGACTGTTAAATGACAACATCTATACTTTAGCCACACATACCATGCTGCTGTAGTTTCAGTAGACACACACTAGAGCAAACTAACTAAATAAATGTTTAGGTTTAGGGATGGGGTTAGAATTAGGGATAGGGTTAGGATTAGAGTTCAAATTAGGGTTAGGTTTAAGATTAGGGTTTGAAAAATGGTTAGGGTTAGGATTAGGGTTAGGTTTAGGTTTAGGATTAGGGTTAGAAATAGGGTTAGGTTCATGATTAGGGTTAGAATTAGATTCAGGTTTAGGGTTAGGAGTTTTGGGTTAAGGTTAGGGTTAGGGTTTGTGTTAGGGTTAGGGTTAGGAGTTTGGGGTTAAGGTTAGAGTTTAAGGTTAGGGTTAGGGGTTTGGGGTTAAGGTTAGAGTTTAAGGTTAGGGTTAGGAGTTTGGGGTTAAGGTTAGTGTTTAGGGTTAGGGTTAGGGTTAGGGTTAGGGTTAGGGTTCGGAGTTTGGGGTTAAGGTTAGTGGTTAGGGTTAGGGTTAGGAGTTTGGGGTTAAGGTTAGTGTTTATATATGCCATTTAGCAGACGCTTTTATCCAAAGCGACTTACAGTCATGTGTGCATACATTCTACGTATGGGTGGTCGCGGGGATCGAACCCACTACCCTGGCGTTACAAGCGTGTTTAGGGTTAGGGTTAGGGTTAGAAGTTTGGGGTTAAGGTTAGTGTTTAGGGTTAGGGTTAGGGTTAGGAGTTTGGGGTTAAGGTTAGAGTTTAAGGTTAGGGTTAGGAGTTTGGGGTTGAGGTTAGTGTTTGGGGTTAGGGTTAGGGTTAGGGTTTGGAGTTTGGGGTTAAGGTTAGTGGTTAGGGTTAGGAGTTTGGGGTTAAGGTTAGTGTTTAGGGTTAGGGTTAGGAGTTTGGGGTTAAGGTTAGTGTTTAGGGTTAGGGTTAGGCTTAGGAGTTTGGGGTTAAGGTTAGAGTTTAAGGTTAGGGTTAGGAGTTTGGGGTTGAGGTTAGTGTTTAGGGTTACGGTTTAGGGAAAATAGGATGTTGAATGGAATTAATTCTTGTTCCCCAAAAAGTCTTCTTAGGCAGTGTTGTGTTATAGAACATTATGAATGGGGGCAAGGTGTGGGCACAGATCCAGTTTAGGGGGTCTTATAATGTTTTACCTTATTAATCGATGCAAAGTAGATTTTTTGGGGGACATAATTATGAAATGCTTCAGCTTAGGTTTGGTACATTTCCCTGTTCAATTAATAAATCATAAATCAATTTCAAAAGTCTTGTTACAGTGTTGGCATTCAAGGTCTGGATTTTATAAATGGGTTTTAGCACGCTAGCAGTACATGGGGTTTTAGCACGCTAGCAGTACATGGGGTTTTAGCACGCTAACAGTACATGAGGTTTTAGCACGCTAGCAGTGCATGGGGTTTTAGCACGCTAGCAGTACATGGGGTTTTAGCACGCTAGCAGTACATGGGGTTTTAGCACGCTAGCAGTACATGGGGTTTTAGCACGCTAGCAGTACATGGGGTTTTAGCACGCTAGCAGTAAATGGGGTTTTAGCACGCTAGCAGTACATGGGGTTTTAGCACGCTAGCAGTACATGGGGTTTTAGCACGCTAGCAGTACATGGGGTTTTAGCACGCTAGCAGTACATGGGGTTTTAGCACGCTAGCAGTACATTAACTTGACAGTGCCACCACTGAATTGTACCCTACCAACCAGTTTTAGGGAAGGAATGATGCCTTCAGTTATTTAAGCAGGTCTATTCCCAAACTGTGTGTTTCAGTGAGAGGACTAATTGATGTCTCCAAGTGGCCACAACTCTCCAAATTGTGCACAGTTCCTAAGCAATTTCAATTAACTTTTATGACTCAAACAAGAGTCTTCAACTATTAGTTTTTTTTCCTGAGCTCTCCTAGCTGTTCCGTTGAGGAACTAGTTGTTTCGTTTGGAACACAGCCATTCATCCGTTGAGGAACGAGTTGTTTTGTTTGGAACACAGCCATTCATCCGTTGAGGAACTAGTTGTTTTGTTTGGAACACAGCCATTCATTCGTTAAGGACAAGGGCATCATTTGAAAGCTTGTTCTATTGCCAACACGCCTCGCTAAATAATAACATGTGATCTTACGGTGTTCGGCTGTAAAAATGCCATTCAGAGAAACAGATGGTAATTCTGGTGCACATAGAATGGAGTCATGAGTGCATTCTGTTGTCTGGTCCATCAACCAGAGACTCATTCTGTTGTCTGGTCCATCAACCAGAGACTCATTCTGTTGTCTGGTCCATCAACCAGAGACTCATTCTGTTGTCTGGTCCATCAACCATAGACTCATTCTGTTGTCTGGTCCATTAGACTCATTCTGTTGTCTGGTCCATCAACCATAGACTCATTCTGTTGTCTGGTCCATCAACCAGAGACTCATTCTGTTGTCTGGTCCATCAACCAGAGACTCATTCTGTTGTCTGGTCCATCAACCAGAGACTCATTCTGTTGTCTGGTCCATCAACCAGAGACTCATTCTGTTGTCTGGTCCATCAACCATAGACTCATTCTGATGTCTGGTCCATCAACCATAGACCCATTCTGTTCAGAACAACCCAGGGTATAACACCATGTCATCAGCTAACTGTAAATCAACCATAGACCCATTCTGTTCAGAACAACCCAGGGTATAACACCAAGGCATCAGCTAACTGTAAATCAACCATAGACCCATTCTGTTCAGAACAACCTAGGGTATAACACCAAGTCATCAGGTAACTTTAAATCAACCATAGACCCATTCTGTACAGAACAACCCAGGGTATAACACCAAGTCATCAGGTAACTGTAAATCAACCATAGACCCATTCTGTTCAGAACAACCCAGGGTATAACACCAAGTCATCAGCTAACTGTAAATCAACCATAGACCCATTCTGTTCAGAACAACCAGGGTATAACACCAAGTCATCAGGTAACTTTACATCAACCATAGACCCATTCTGTACAGAACAACCCAGGGTATAACACCAAGTCATCAGGTAACTGTAAATCAACCATAGACCCATTCTGTACAGAACAACCCAGGGTATAACACCAAGTCATCAGGTAACTTTACATCAACCATAGACCCATTCTGTACAGAACAACCCAGGGTATAACACCAAGTCATCAGCTAACTGTAAATCAACCATAGACCCATTCTGTTCAGAACAACCCAGGGTATAACACCAAGTCATCAGCTAACTGTAAATCAACCATAGACCCATTCTGTTCAGAACAACCCAGGGTATAACACCAAGTCATCAGGTAACTGTAAATCAACCATA
>NW_025745778.1:42500-50000 GCF_021184085.1 Oncorhynchus gorbuscha | reverse complement strand
GCACAGAGAGAAACCACATCCTGGTTAGAGTGGACTACAGTCATTTCTCTGCACAGAGAAACAACCCATCCTGGTTAGAGTGGATTACAGTCATTTCTCTGCACAGAGAGAGAAACCACATCCTGGTTAGAGTGGACTACAGTCATTTCTCTGCACAGAGAGACAACCCATCCTGGTTAGAGTGGACTACAGTCATTTCTCTGCACAGAGAGAGAAACCACATCCTGGTTAGAGTGGACTACAGTCATTTATCTGCACAGAGAAACAACCCATCCTGGTTAGAGTGGACTACAGTCATTTCTCTGCACAGAGAGAGAAACCACATCCTGGTTAGAGTGGACTACAGTCATTTCTCTGCACAGAGAAACAACCCATCCTGGTTAGAGTGGACTACAGTCATTTCTCTGCACAGAGAGAGAAACCACATCCTGGTTAGAGTGGACTACAGTCATTTCTCTGCACAGAGAAACAACCCATCCTGGTTAGAGTGGACTACAGTCATTTATCTGCACAGAGAGAGAAACCACATCCTGGTTAGAGTGGACTACAGTCATTTCTCTGCACAGAGAGAGAAACCACATCCTGGTTAGAGTGGACTACAGTCATTTCTCTGCACAGAGAGAGAAACCACATCCTGGTTAGAGTGGACTACAGTCATTTCTCTGCACAGAGAGAGAAACCACATCCTGGTTAGAGTGGACTACAGTCATTTCTCTGCACAGAGAGAGAAACCACATCCTGGTTAGAGTGGACTACAGTCATTTCTCTGCACAGAGAGAAACCACATCCTGGTTAGAGTGGACTACAGTCATTTCTCTGCACAGAGAGAAACCACATCCTGGTTAGAGTGGACTACAGTCATTTCTCTGCACAGAGAGACAACCCATCCTGGTTAGAGTGGACTACAGTCATTTCTCTGCACAGAGAGAGAAACCACATCCTGGTTAGAGTGGACTACAGTCATTTCTCTGCACAGAGAGAAACCACATCCTGGTTAGAGTGGACTACAGTCATTTATCTGCAGAGAGAAACCACATCCTGGTTAGAGTGGACTACAGTCATTTCTCTGCACAGAGAGAGAAACCACATCCTGGTTAGAGTGGACTACAGTCATTTCTCTGCACAGAGAGAAACCACATCCTGGTTAGAGTGGACTACAGTCATTTCTCTGCACAGAGAAACAACCCATCCTGGTTAGAGTGGACTACAGTCATTTCTCTGCACAGAGAGAGAAACCACATCCTGGTTAGAGTGGACTACAGTCATTTATCTGCACAGAGAGAGAAACCACATCCTGGTTAGAGTGGACTACAGTCATTTATCTGCACAGAGAGAGAAACCACATCCTGGTTAGAGTGGACTACAGTCATTTCTCTGCACAGAGAGACAACCCATCCTGGTTAGAGTGGACTACAGTCATTTCTCTGCACAGAGAGAGAAACCACATCCTGGTTAGAGTGGACTACAGTCATTTATCTGCACAGAGAGAGAAACCACATCCTGGTTAGAGTGGACTACAGTCATTTCTCTGCACAGAGAGACAACCCATCCTGGTTAGAGTGGACTACAGTCATTTCTCTGCACAGAGAGAGAAACCACATCCTGGTTAGAGTGGACTACAGTCATTTATCTGCACAGAGAGAAACCACATCCGGGTTAGAGTGGACTACAGTCATTTCTCTGCACAGAGAGAGAAACCACATCCTGGTTAGAGTGGACTACAGTCATTTCTCTGCACAGAGAGACACCACATCCTGGTTAGAGTGGACTACAGTCATTTATCTGCACAGAGAGAGAAACCACATCCTGTTAGAGTGGACTACAGTCATTTCTCTGCACAGAGAGAAACCACATCCTGGTTAGAGTGGACTACAGTCATTTCTCTGCACAGAGAAACAACCCATCCTGGTTAGAGTGGACTACAGTCATTTATCTGCACAGAGAGACAACCCATCCTGGTTAGAGTGGACTACAGTCATTTCTCTGCACAGAGAGAGAAACCACATCCTGGTTAGAGTGGACTACAGTCATTTCTCTGCACAGAGAGAGAAACCACATCCTGGTTAGAGTGGACTACAGTCATTTCTCTGCACAGAGAGAAACCACATCCTGGTTAGAGTGGACTACAGTCATTTATCTGCACAGAGAGAAACCACATCCGGGTTAGAGTGGACTACAGTCATTTCTCTGCACAGAGAGAGAAACCACATCCTGGTTAGAGTGGACTACAGTCATTTCTCTGCACAGAGAGAAACCACATCCTGGTTAGAGTGGACTACAGTCATTTCTCTGCACAGAGAAACAACCCATCCTGGTTAGAGTGGACTACAGTCATTTCTCTGCACAGAGAGAGAAACCACATCCTGGTTAGAGTGGACTACAGTCATTTATCTGCACAGAGAGAGAAACCACATCCTGGTTAGAGTGGACTACAGTCATTTATCTGCACAGAGAGAGAAACCACATCCTGGTTAGAGTGGACTACAGTCATTTCTCTGCACAGAGAGACAACCCATCCTGGTTAGAGTGGACTACAGTCATTTCTCTGCACAGAGAGAAACCACATCCTGGTTAGAGTGGACTACAGTCATTTATCTGCACAGAGAGAGAAACCACATCCTGGTTAGAGTGGACTACAGTCATTTCTCTGCACAGAGAGACAACCCATCCTGGTTAGAGTGGACTACAGTCATTTCTCTGCACAGAGAGAGAAACCACATCCTGGTTAGAGTGGACTACAGTCATTTATCTGCACAGAGAGAAACCACATCCGGGTTAGAGTGGACTACAGTCATTTCTCTGCACAGAGAGAGAAACCACATCCTGGTTAGAGTGGACTACAGTCATTTCTCTGCACAGAGAGACACCACATCCTGGTTAGAGTGGACTACAGTCATTTATCTGCACAGAGAGAGAAACCACATCCTGGTTAGAGTGGACTACAGTCATTTCTCTGCACAGAGAGAAACCACATCCTGGTTAGAGTGGACTACAGTCATTTCTCTGCACAGAGAAACAACCCATCCTGGTTAGAGTGGACTACAGTCATTTATCTGCACAGAGAGACAACCCATCCTGGTTAGAGTGGACTACAGTCATTTCTCTGCACAGAGAGAGAAACCACATCCTGGTTAGAGTGGACTACAGTCATTTCTCTGCACAGAGAGAGAAACCACATCCTGGTTAGAGTGGACTACAGTCATTTCTCTGCACAGAGAGAGAAACCACATCCTGGTTAGAGTGGACTACAGTCATTTCTCTGCACAGAGAGAAACCACATCCTGGTTAGAGTGGACTACAGTCATTTCTCTGCACAGAGAGAAACCACATCCTGGTTAGAGTGGACTACAGTCATTTCTCTGCACAGAGAGACAACCCATCCTGGTTAGAGTGGACTACAGTCATTTCTCTGCACAGAGAGAGAAACCACATCCTGGTTAGAGTGGACTACAGTCATTTCTCTGCACAGAGAGAAACCACATCCTGGTTAGAGTGGACTACAGTCATTTATCTGCACAGAGAGAAACCACATCCGGGTTAGAGTGGACTACAGTCATTTCTCTGCACAGAGAGAGAAACCACATCCTGGTTAGAGTGGACTACAGTCATTTCTCTGCACAGAGAGAAACCACATCCTGGTTAGAGTGGACTACAGTCATTTCTCTGCACAGAGAAACAACCCATCCTGGTTAGAGTGGACTACAGTCATTTCTCTGCACAGAGAGAGAAACCACATCCTGGTTAGAGTGGACTACAGTCATTTATCTGCACAGAGAGAGAAACCACATCCTGGTTAGAGTGGACTACAGTCATTTATCTGCACAGAGAGAGAAACCACATCCTGGTTAGAGTGGACTACAGTCATTTCTCTGCACAGAGAGACAACCCATCCTGGTTAGAGTGGACTACAGTCATTTCTCTGCACAGAGAGAGAAACCACATCCTGGTTAGAGTGGACTACAGTCATTTATCTGCACAGAGAGAGAAACCACATCCTGGTTAGAGTGGACTACAGTCATTTCTCTGCACAGAGAGAAACCCATCCTGGTTAGAGTGGACTACAGTCATTTCTCTGCACAGAGAGAGAAACCACATCCTGGTTAGAGTGGACTACAGTCATTTATCTGCACAGAGAGAAACCACATCCGGGTTAGAGTGGACTACAGTCATTTCTCTGCACAGAGAGAAACCACATCCTGGTTAGAGTGGACTACAGTCATTTCTCTGCACAGAGAGACACCACATCCTGGTTAGAGTGGACTACAGTCATTTATCTGCACAGAGAGAGAAACCACATCCTGGTTAGAGTGGACTACAGTCATTTCTCTGCACAGAGAGAAACCACATCCTGGTTAGAGTGGACTACAGTCATTTCTCTGCACAGAGAAACAACCCATCCTGGTTAGAGTGGACTACAGTCATTTATCTGCACAGAGAGACAACCCATCCTGGTTAGAGTGGACTACAGTCATTTCTCTGCACAGAGAGAGAAACCACATCCTGGTTAGAGTGGACTACAGTCATTTCTCTGCACAGAGAGAGAAACCACATCCTGGTTAGAGTGGACTACAGTCATTTCTCTGCACAGAGAGAAACCACATCCTGGTTAGAGTGGACTACAGTCATTTATCTGCACAGAGAGAAACCACATCCGGGTTAGAGTGGACTACAGTCATTTCTCTGCACAGAGAGAGAAACCACATCCTGGTTAGAGTGGACTACAGTCATTTCTCTGCACAGAGAGAAACCACATCCTGGTTAGAGTGGACTACAGTCATTTCTCTGCACAGAGAAACAACCCATCCTGGTTAGAGTGGACTACAGTCATTTCTCTGCACAGAGAGAGAAACCACATCCTGGTTAGAGTGGACTACAGTCATTTATCTGCACAGAGAGAGAAACCACATCCTGGTTAGAGTGGACTACAGTCATTTATCTGCACAGAGAGAGAAACCACATCCTGGTTAGAGTGGACTACAGTCATTTCTCTGCACAGAGAGACAACCCATCCTGGTTAGAGTGGACTACAGTCATTTCTCTGCACAGAGAGAGAAACCACATCCTGGTTAGAGTGGACTACAGTCATTTATCTGCACAGAGAGAGAAACCACATCCTGGTTAGAGTGGACTACAGTCATTTCTCTGCACAGAGAGACAACCCATCCTGGTTAGAGTGGACTACAGTCATTTCTCTGCACAGAGAGAGAAACCACATCCTGGTTAGAGTGGACTACAGTCATTTATCTGCACAGAGAGAAACCACATCCGGGTTAGAGTGGACTACAGTCATTTCTCTGCACAGAGAGAGAAACCACATCCTGGTTAGAGTGGACTACAGTCATTTCTCTGCACAGAGAGACACCACATCCTGGTTAGAGTGGACTACAGTCATTTATCTGCACAGAGAGAGAAACCACATCCTGGTTAGAGTGGACTACAGTCATTTCTCTGCACAGAGAGAAACCACATCCTGGTTAGAGTGGACTACAGTCATTTCTCTGCACAGAGAAACAACCCATCCTGGTTAGAGTGGACTACAGTCATTTATCTGCACAGAGAGACAACCCATCCTGGTTAGAGTGGACTACAGTCATTTCTCTGCACAGAGAGAGAAACCACATCCTGGTTAGAGTGGACTACAGTCATTTCTCTGCACAGAGAGAGAAACCACATCCGGGTTAGAGTGGACTACAGTCATTTCTCTGCACAGAGAGAAACCACATCCTGGTTAGAGTGGACTACAGTCATTTATCTGCACAGAGAGAGAAACCACATCCTGGTTAGAGTGGACTACAGTCATTTCTCTGCACAGAGAGAAACCACATCCGGGTTAGAGTGGACTACAGTCATTTCTCTGCACAGAGAGAGAAACCACATCCTGGTTAGAGTGGACTACAGTCATTTATCTGCACAGAGAGAGAAACCACATCCTGGTTAGAGTGGACTACAGTCATTTCTCTGCACAGAGAGAAACCACATCCGGGTTAGAGTGGACTACAGTCATTTCTCTGCACAGAGAGAGAAACCACATCCTGGTTAGAGTGGACTACAGTCATTTATCTGCACAGAGAGAGAAACCACATCCTGGTTAGAGTGGACTACAGTCATTTCTCTGCACAGAGAAACAACCCATCCTGGTTAGAGTGGACTACAGTCATTTCTCTGCACAGAGAGAGACACCACATCCTGGTTAGAGTGGACTACAGTCATTTATCTGCACAGAGAGAGAAACCACATCCTGGTTAGAGTGGACTACAGTCATTTCTCTGCACAGAGAGAAACCACATCCTGGTTAGAGTGGACTACAGTCATTTCTCTGCACAGAGAGAAACCACATCCTGGTTAGAGTGGACTACAGTCATTTCTCTGCACAGAGAGAAACCACATCCTGGTTAGAGTGGACTACAGTCATTTCTCTGCACAGAGAGAGAAACCACATCCTGGTTAGAGTGGACTACAGTCATTTCTCTGCACAGAGAGAAACCACATCCTGGTTAGAGTGGACTACAGTCATTTCTCTGCACAGAGAGAGAAACCACATCCTGGTTAGAGTGGACTACAGTCATTTCTCTGCACAGAGAGAGAAACCACATCCTGGTTAGAGTGGACTACAGTCATTTCTCTGCACAGAGAAACCACATCCTGGTTAGAGTGGACTACAGTCATTTCTCTGCACAGAGAAACCACATCCTGGTTAGAGTGGACTACAGTCATTTCTCTGCACAGAGAAACCACATCCTGGTTAGAGTGGACTACAGTCATTTCTCTGCACAGAGAGACACCACATCCTGGTTAGAGTGGACTACAGTCATTTCTCTGCACAGAGAGAAACCACATCCTGGTTAGAGTGGACTACAGTCATTTATCTGCACAGAGAGAAACCACATCCTGGTTAGAGTGGACTACAGTCATTTATCTGCACAGAGAGAAACCACATCCTGGTTAGAGTGGACTACAGTCATTTATCTGCACAGAGAGAGAAACCACATCCTGGTTAGAGTGGACTACAGTCATTTATCTGCACAGAGAGAGAAACCACATCCGGGTTAGAGTGGACTACAGTCATTTCTCTGCACAGAGAGAAACCACATCCGGGTTAGACTGTACTACAGTCATTTATCTGCACAGAGAGAGAAACCACATCCTGGTTAGAGTGGACTACAGTCATTTATCTGCACAGAGAGAGAAACCACATCCTGGTTAGAGTGGACTACAGTCATTTATCTGCACAGAGAGAGAAACCACATCCTGGTTAGAGTGGACTACAGTCATTTATCTGCACAGAGAGACACCACATCCTGGTTAGAGTGGACTACAGTCATTTATCTGCACAGAGAGAGAAACCACATCCTGGTTAGAGTGGACTACAGTCATTTCTCTGCACAGAGAAACCACATCCTGGTTAGAGTGGACTACAGTCATTTATCTGCACAGAGAGAGAAACCACATCCTGGTTAGAGTGGACTACAGTCATTTCTCTGCACAGAGAGAAACCACATC
>NW_025745778.1:0-32500 GCF_021184085.1 Oncorhynchus gorbuscha | reverse complement strand
CCTGCTAGAGAGGACTGACTATATATGGACACCTGCTAGAGAGGACTGACTATATATGGATACCAGCTAGAGAGGACTGACTATATATGGATACCAGCTAGAGAGGACTGACTATCTATGGATACCAGCTAGAGAGGACTGACTATATATGGACACCTGCTAGAGAGGACTGACTATATATGGATACCAGCTAGAGAGGACTGATTATATATAGATACCAGCTAGAGAGGACTGACTATATATGGACACCTGCTAGAGAGGACTGACTATCTATGGATACCAGCTAGAGAGGACTGACTATATATGGACACCTGCTAGAGAGGACTGACTATATATGGATACCAGCTAGAGAGGACTGATTATATATAGATACCAGCTAGAGAGGACTGACTATATATGGACACCTGCTAGAGAGGACTGCCTATATATGGATACCAGCTAGAGAGGACTGACTATATATGGATACCAGCTAGAGAGGACTGACTATATATGGGTACCAGCTAGAGAGGACTGACTATCTATGGATACCAGCTAGAGAGGACTGACTATATATGGGTACCAGCTAGAGAGGACTGACTATATATGGATACCAGCTAGAGAGGACTGACTATATATAGATACCAGCTAGAGAGGACTGACTATCTATGGATACCAGCTAGAGAGGACTGACTATATATAGATGCCAGCTAGAGAGGACTGACTATATATGGGTACCAGCTAGAGAGGACTGACTATATATGGATACCAGCTAGAGAGGACTGACTATATATAGATACCAGCTAGAGAGGACTGACTATCTATGGATACCAGCTAGAGAGGACTGACTATATATAGATACCAGCTAGAGAGGACTGACTATATATGGGTACACATCCACAACCACTCTCACTCTCTCCCTCTGTATCCCTCCTTGTCTCTCTCCCCTCTCTCCCTCCCCCTCACTCTCCCTCCTTGTCTCTCTCCCCTCTCTCCCTCCTCCTCTCTCTCTCTCCTCCGTTCTCTCCCCTCACTCCCCCTCTCTCTCCCAACTCCCCTCTTTCCTCCCCCTCTCTCAGCGTATGCTGTGCAGGCTGTTACCTCATCTGTGTTGATGTGAACATCTCTCCAGTAACTCACCACAGCCTACTGGTTAAACTGGGTGGGGGTCCTCAGATAACTCACCACAGCCTACTGGTTAAACTGGGTGGGGTCCTCAGATAACTCAACACAGCCTACTGGTTAAACTGGGTGGGGGTCCTCAGATAACTCAACACAGCCTACTGGTTAAACTGGGTGGGGGTCCTCAGATAACTCAACACAGCCTACTGGTTAAACTGGGTGGGGGTCCTCAGATAACTCAACACAGCCTACTGGTTAAACTGGGTGGGGGTCCTCAGATAACTCACCACAGCCTACTGGTTAAACTGGGTGGGGGTCCTCAGATAACTCACCACAGCCTACTGGTTAAACTGGGTGGGAGTCCTCAGATAACTCACCACAGCCTACTGGTTAAACTGGGTGTTGGTTTTCAGATAACTCACCACAGCCTACTGGTTAAACTGGGTGGAGATCCTCAGATAACTCACCACAGCCTACTGGTTAAACTGGGTGAAGGCCCTCGGATAACTCAACACAGCCTACTGGTTAAACTGGGTGGAGGTTCTCAGATAACTCACCACAGCCTACTGGTTAAACTGGGTGAAGGCCCTCGGATAACTCAACACAGCCTACTGGTTAAACTGGGTGGAGGTCCTCAGATAACTCACCACAGCCTACTGGTTAAACTGGGTGAAGGCCCTCGGATAACTCAACACAGCCTACTGGTTAAACTGGGTGGAGGTTCTCAGATAACTCACCACAGCCTACTGGTTAAACTGGGTGGGGGTCATTAGATAACTCACCACAGCCTACTGGTTAAACTGGGTGGGAGTCATTAGATAACTCACCACAGCCTACTGGTTAAACTGGGTGGGAGTCCTCAGATAACTCACCACAGCCTACTGTTTAAACTGGGTGGGGGTCCTCAGATAACTCACCACAGCCTACTGGTTAAACTGGGTGGGGGTCCTCAGATAACTCACCACAGCCTACTGGTTAAACTGGGTGGGAGTCCTCAGATAACTCACCACAGCCTACTGGTTAAACTGGGTGGGGGTCCTCAGATAACTCACCACAGCCTACTGGTTAAACTGGGTGTTGGTTCTCAGATAACTCACCACAGCCTACTGTTTAAACTGGGTGGGGTTGTCTATCACCAGTCTAGCAGTTCAGTCTGTCTCCCCAATGGCACTCTTTTCTCTTTATAGTCCCCTACACTACTTTATAGTCCCCCCTATTCCCTATATGCATATACCCAAGCTCTCCCTCTATCGCTCTCTCCCTGTCTCTGTCTCATTCTCTCATTTTTGGACACCTCCCAGCTCCGTTCTACATATCCATGGACCCAGGGGTACTGAACAATGAGATTAGACCTCCTGGGCCACCGTACCTCCTTTCCTCAGCCCTCCTCGCCCCTCCCTACCCTCTGGCACTACCGGCTAATCCCTAAATGCCACCCAGAGATCACCGAGCAGCTTTCAGAGCCCATTTGTTGCCTACTGCTGTGGAATTCCGTTGCTGTTGCTGCTGTTAGGTGACAGTGACTCAGACACTCAGTGATTCC
Organism: Oncorhynchus gorbuscha; assembly: GCF_021184085.1. NCBI lineage: Eukaryota > Metazoa > Chordata > Actinopteri > Salmoniformes > Salmonidae > Oncorhynchus > Oncorhynchus gorbuscha. Next base: position 29,859 of record NW_025745778.1, on the reverse strand, counting down.
ATTTCTAATCCAACTCCTTAGCAACAAGGCTGAGATTTTGCACGGCAGACAGTTTAACTGAATAAAATACGATCTATGATGATGAAGGTAAAGAAATGACTACTTTTTTATAAAAATATATATAATAGGCTGTCAGCAAAGAGAGGTTTTGCTGTTATCTCTGAATTATACTTTTATTTTTATTTATTTTATTTTACGTTTATTTAACCAGGCAAGTCAGTTAAGAACAAATTCTTATTTTCAATGACAGCCCTAGGAACAGTGGGTTAACTGGTCTAGGAACAGTGGGTTAACTGGTCTAGGAACAGTGGGTTAACTGGTCTAGGAACAGTGGGTTAACTGGTCTAGGAACAGTGGGTTAACTGGTCTAGGAACAGTGGGTTAACTGGTCTAGGAACAGTGGGTTAACTGGTCTAGGAACAGTGGGTTAACTGGTCTAGAAACAGTGGGTTAACTGGTCTAGGAACAGTGGGTTAACTGGTCTAGGAACAGTGGGTTAATTGGTCTAGGAACAGTGGGTTAACTGGTCTAGGAACAGTGGGTTAACTGGTCTAGGAACAGTGGGTTAACTGGTCTAGGAACAGTGGGTTAACTGGTCTAGAAACAGTGGGTTAACTGGTCTAGGAACAGTGGGTTAACTGGTCTAGGAACAGTGGGTTAACTGGTCTAGGAATAGTGGGTTAACTGGTCTAGGAACAGTGGGTTAACTGGTCTAGGAACAGTGGGTTAACTGGTCTAGGAACAGTGGGTTAACTGGTCTAGGAACAGTGGGTTAACTGGTCTAGGAACAGTGGGTTAACTGGTCTAGGAACAGTGGGTTAACTGGTCTAGGAACAGTGGGGTTAACTGGTCTAGGAACAGTGGGTTAACTGGTCTAGGAACAGTGGGTTAACTGGTCTAGGAACAGTGGGTTAACTGGTCTAGGAACAGTGGGTTAACTGGTCTAGGACCAGTGGGTTAACTGGTCTAGGAACAGTGGGTTAACTGCCTATTCAGGGGCAGAACGACAGATTTGTACCTTGTCAGCTCGGGGGTTTGAACTTGCAACCTTCCGGTTACTAGTCCAACGCTCTAACCACTAGGCGACCCTGCCGCCTCTACACTCTAACCACTAGGCTACCTGCCTCCTCTACACTCTAACCACTAGGCTACCTGCCTCCTCTACACTCTAACCACTAGGCTACCTGCCTCCTCTACACTCTAACCACTAGACTACCCTGCCTCCTCTACACTCTAACCACTAGACTACCCTGCCTCCTCTACACTCTAACCACTAGACTACCCTGCCTCCTCTACACTCTAACCACTAGGCTACCTGCCTCCTCTACACTCTAACCACTAGGCTACCTGCCTCCTCTACACTCTAACCACTAGGCTACCTGCCTCCTCTACACTCTAACCACTATGCTACCTGCCTCCTCTACACTCTAACCACTAGACTACCTGCCTCCTCTACACTCTAACCACTAGACTACCCTGCCTCCTCTACACTCTAACCACTAGGCTACCCTGCCGCCTTTAAACTCTAACCACTAGGCTACCTGCCTCCTCTACACTCTAACCACTAGGCTACCTGCCTCCTCTACACTCTAACCACTAGGCTACCTGCCTCCTCTACACTCTAACCACTAGGCTACCCTGCCGCCCCATACAATATTGAGTTGACCTCTTTCCCTGTAAGATATTTACATTGGATATTATGTGTAGCTTTACTAATTGCATGAAGTTAATTGTTAACATGAATTAGCCTAATATAGCTGATAGATTCTCCGTAGCTCCGTAGCTTCTCAATGGCTGTCAAGGTCCCCTCTGGGCTGGACAGATAACATTCAGCTAGCGCCTCTACTGCAATACAATATCAGTGAATAGACGGCTATTCAAACAGGAGTAACTCAGCATTGAGATGCAGTGTGTAAGGGAATGTTTTGTGTGGGAGGTGTTAGATTTCTTTACAGAACATATTACAAATTGACCTTCTTTACCATCTACAATAAAGAAGAAAGCAAGAAAGGGAGAGACAGAGAGACACACAGAGAGAGAGAGAGACACAGTTAGAGAGAGAGAGACACTCAGAGAGAGAGAGACAGAGAGACAGAGAGACACAGAGAGAGAGAGACAGAGAGAGAGAGAGAGACAGAGACAGAGACACAGAGAGAGAGATGCAGAGAGAGAGAGAGAGAGAGATGCAGAGAGAGAGAGAGACAAAGAGAGAGAGACAGAGAGAGACAGAGAGAGACAAATATAGAGAGACAAAGATAGAGAGACAAAGCTGGAGAGACAGAGAGAGACAGAGAGAGACACAGAGGGACACAGAGTGACACAGAGAGAGAGAGAGAGAGAGACAGAGAGAGAGAGAAACAGAGAGACAGAGAGAGAGAGAGAGAGAGAGAGAGAGAGACAGAGAGACAGAGATAGAGAGATGGAGAGAGAGAGAGACAGAGAGAGACTTGCTTTGGCAATGTAAACACATGTTTCCCATGCCAATAAAGCCCCTTGAATTGAATTAAATTGAATTGAGAGACAGAGAGAGACAGAGAGAGACAGAGAGAGACAGAGAGAGACAGAGAGAGAGACAGAGAGAGAGACAGAGAGAGAGAGAGAGAGAGAGAGAGAGAGAGAGAGAGAGAGAGAGAACAATAACTAGAACCAGAATAATCAGATAGCAGGAGAAGAGAGATGTACTTCAATAGTAGAAGTACATATTAAAGCCAGTTATAGTGAAGTGGATTTAACACCAATGAGACTTATTCTGAGTAAATGAAGATGCATTAAAGTGGCAGCTCGTACATTTGACTTATATTCCTCTCCCAGGCCTCAATGTTACAGCCTAGTTTCTCTTTACCTTGGCCTAGCCTTGCCCACTCACGCCTGCCCGCCTGCCCGCCTACCTGCCTGGGATGAGTACTCTTTGCCAAAAGACTGAGGTTACGTTCCAAATCACACCCTATTACCTTTACAGTGCACTACTTTCAACCAGGGCCAATAGGGAATAGGGTGCCAGAAGCAGTAGAACCCCAGTGACATCATTTCAGTTCTACTCAGTTGTCTGTTGTGTTGTGCTTTTGGAATGTTGGATTGAAGCTGGATTGTCAACAGGTTCTGTAATAGATTGTTCAGGGATCATTTAGATTGAAGCTGGATTGTAAAACAGGTTCTGTAATAGATTGTTCAGGGATCATTTAGATTGAAGCTGGATTGTCAACAGGTTCTGTAATAGATTGTTCAGGGATCATTTAGATTGAAGCTGGATTGTAAAACAGGTTCTGTAATAGATTGTTCAGGGATCATTTAGATTGAAGCTGGATTGTAAAACAGGTTCTGTAATAGATTGTTCAGGGATCATTTAGATTGAAGCTGGATTGTAAAACAGGTTCTGTAATAGATTGTTCAGGGATCATTTAGATTGAAGCTGGATTGTAAACAGGTTCTGTAATAGATTGTTCAGGGATCATTTAGATTGAAGCTGGATTGTAAAACAGGTTCTGTAATAGATTGTTCGGGGATCAGTTAGATTGAAGCTGGATTGTCAACTGGTTCTGTAATAGATTGTTCAGGGATCATTTAGATTGAAGCTGTATAGAAAAAGGTTCTGTAATAGATTGTTCAGGGATCATTTAGATTGAAGCTGTATAGAAACAGGTTCTGTAATAGATTGTTCGGGGATCATTTAGATTGAAGCTGTATAGAAACAGGTTCTGTAATAGATTGTTCAGGGATCATGGTACACCCGACAGGGAATACAGGGCCGTTTGAGACACACTATAGATTAACTAGGCGTCTTTGGGTTGAAATGGACACATCTGTAAAAACAAGATGGAGGCATATTCTAAATTGTTACGATGGGCTTCATGTGAAGATATGTTGAACCCCCCTGCCCAGTTTCCAGGCATACTGCCTATAGTACATTCCAAGAGGCGCAGAGACAATGAAGGGAACTATTAAAGGCCCACTCCTGTCAAAAACAGGTTTTTCCTGTGTTTTATATATTTTTTTCCACACTCTGTTGGAAAATACTCTGAAATTGTAAGGAAATTATGATAATGCTTTTTTAGTGTAAAATGCCGACATTTCAGCGTGTTTTTGTAGGATGGAGTCCCGGTGACATCACCGATGCTGAAGATGAGTTAATAGACCAATGAGATTGAGAGTTCCAAACCTCTCAGCCAATCACAGCTAGTTTTCTCGCTAGTTTTTTTTTTAACCTTTTTAGAATTTCAGTTTTGTGTCCCTATGTGCCCTAGTCAAAAAGGGAATAGAATTCCATTTGGGACAAAGGCCAACGTGTCTTTATCTAGTGGGAGGTGGTCATTTCAGCGTTGTGTCCCTATGTGCCCTAGTCAAAAAGGGAATAGAATTCCATTTGGGACACAGGCCAACGTGTCTTTATCTAGTGGGAGGTGGTCATTTCAGTATTGTGTCCCTGTGGGCCCTAGTCAAAAAGGGAATAGAATTCCATTTGGGACACAGACCAACGTGTCTTTATCTAGTGGGAGGTGGTCATTTCAGCGTTGTGTCCCTGTGGGCCCTAGTCAAAAAGGGAATAGAATTCCATTTGGGACACAGGCCAACGTGTCTTTATCTAGTGGGAGGTGGTCATTTCAGTATTGTGTCCCTGTGGGCCCTAGTCAAAAAGGGAATAGAATTCCATTTGGGACACAGGCCAACGTGTCTTTATCTAGTGGGAGGTGGTCATTTCAGTATTGTGTCCCTATGGGCCCTAGTCAAAAGTAGTGGGCGATTAGAATTCCATTTGGGACACAGGCCAACGTGTCTTTATCTAGTGGGAGGTGGTCATTTCAGCATTGTGTCCCTGTGGGCCCTAGTCAAAAGTAGTGGGCGATTAGAATTCCATTTGGGACACAGGCCAACGTGTCTTTATCTAGTGGGAGGTGGTCATTTCAGCGTTGTGTCCCTGTGGGCCCTAGTCAAAAAGGGAATAGAATTCCATTTGGGACACAACCCAACGTGTCTTTATCTAGTGGGAGGTGGTGATTTCAGCGTTGTATCCCTGTGGGCCCTAGTCAAAAAGGGAATAGAATTCCATTTGGGACACAGGCCAACGTGTCTTTATCTAGTGGGAGGTGGTCATTTCAGCGTTGTGTCCCTGTGGGCCCTAGTCAAAAGTAGTGGGCGATTAGAATTCCATGTGGGACACGGACCAACGTGTCTTTATCTAGTGGGAGGTGGTCATTTCAGCGTTGTGTCCCTGTGGGCCCTAGTCAAAAGTAGTGGGCGATTAGAATTCCATTTGGGACACGGACCAACGTGTCTTTATCTAGTGGGAGGTGGTCATGTCATTTGAACACAGTGAGGATATTGGGGGACAGGTCGTAATGAGAAATCAGAAGGACAACTGCTGGCCACAGCCCACTCAGTATTCCACAGTTGGTCTGGCATCCATCACTCTTAGCTGACAGGTCTAGGTGAACCGACACTGACTGGTGTGTAGGAGGAAGGTGTGTGGAAGTGTGTGTGTGTGTGTGTGTGTGTGTGTGTGTGTGTGTGTGTGTGTGTGTGTGTGTGTGTGTGTGTGTGTGTGTGTGTGTGTGTGTGTGTGTGTGTGTGTGTGTGTGTGTGTGTGTGTGTGTGTGTGTGTGTGGCAGGTAAGAGAGCGAGAAAGAGGGAGAGCGAGAGGATGACAAGGGGAGTGAGAGATGGAGAGTGGGAGGAGAGTGATAGAGAGAGAGAGAGGGGGTGAGAAGTGGAGAAATGGAGGGAGTGGGGGAGAGAGAGACAGAGAGAGAGAGAGAGAGGAGAGAGAGAGAGAGAGAGAGAGAGAGAGAGAGAGAGAGAGAGAGAGAGAGAGAGAGAGAGAGAGAGAGAGAGAGAGACACACACAATCATATTGTAGGCTTAATAATGGATAGCACACATGTGCACCGTCACACACACACACACACACACACACACACACACACACACACACACACACACACACACACACACACACACACACACACACACACACACACACACACACACACACACACAGAAACAATCTACACTTCAGGCATTAACACGGTCTTGTCCTGCTCTACAAAGGATGCTCTGCATTGCAGAAGAATGGAGGGTTTTCATCAGATTGATAATGTGTAGGAGACGGAGAATTAGGCAGCGAGACATCTAGCATCCCTCATTTCCACCAGAGCGTTTTGAGTGATGTTGATCCGATTTCCACGGATCTGATGTGTGATCAGGGAGACGGGGTGAGACGGGGTGAGACGGGGTGAGACGGGGGTGAGACGGGGGTGAGACGGGGTGAGACGGGGAGGACGGGGTTGAGACGGGGGAGGACGGGGGGAGATGGGGTTGAGACGGGGTGAGACGGGGGGTGAGACGGGGGGAGACGGGGTGAGACGGGGAGGACGGGGGTGAGACGGGGGAGGACGGGGGAGACGGGGGAGACGGGGTTGAGACGGGGTGAGAGGGGGTGAGACGGGGAGACGGGGGAGACGGGGTGAGACGGGGTGAGACGGGGTGAGACGGGGGTGAGACGGGGAGACGGGGGGAGACGGGTGAGACGGGGGAGACGGGGTGAGACGGGGGTGAGACGGGGTGAGACGGGGGGAGACGGGGTGAGACGGGGGAGACGGGGTGAGACGGGGGGAGACGGGCTGAGACGGAGTGAGACGGGGGGAGACGGGACTGTTGTGGCTGGTGACAGTCGTTGGTAAAGCTTTTGTTAGAAACTTTGGAAAACAGAAATCAGTTCAAACATAGAACATTGGTTTACTGTAATCAGTTATATCAGAGAACATTGGTTTACTGTAATCAGTTATATCAGAGAACATTGGTTTACTGTAATCAGTTATATCAGAGAACATTGGTTTACTGTAATCAGTTATATCAGAGAACATTGGTTTACTGTAATCAGTTATATCAGAGAACATTGGTTTACTGTAATCAGTTATATCAGAGAACATTGGTTTACTGTAATTAGTTCTAGCAGAACATTGGTTTACTGTAATTAGTTCTAGCAGAACATTGGTTTACTGTAATTAGTTCTAGCAGAACATTGGTTTACTGTAATTAGTTCTAGCAGAACATTGGTTTACTGTAATTAGTTCTAGCAGAACATTGGTTTACTGTAATTAGTTCTAGCAGAACATTAGTTTACTGTAATTAGTTCTAGCAGAACATTGGTTTACTGTAATTAGTTCTAGCAGAACATTGGTTTACTGTAATTAGTTCTAGCAGAACATTGGTTTACTGTAATTAGTTCTAGCAGAGAACATTGGTTTACTGTAATTAGTTCTATCCGAGAACATTGGTTTTCTGTAATTATCAGTTCTATCAGAGAACATTGGACCAGAGTCCTTTTCAAAAGTAGTGCACCAAATAGAGAATAGGGTACCATTTGGGACGAACACTGACTGAAACGTGAATATCTGAATTCTAGGAAGCCTGGCGTTGAGTCAAACATGGCATCTGAGAAACGTGCTTCTCCTTGAAGATTGGAGATTTATATCAAAAAAAACTTTAATTTGACACATAAAAAAAGAACACAAGTCAAAATCTGACATCCCACCAATCAAAACCCCTTCAACCATCCTCCCCGTTGACATGAACAAGAAGAGCCGTTAGTTAGCTGGTATGAGAGGTCCTCTACCGTTTGAAGTTCTGGTGCGTCATTCTGGAACACATTATGGATTCTGACCAGCTCCTTCCTTCCTTTTCAATACGGAGATAAAGCAACCCGATTGGTGGAGAAGTTTCTCACACATCACCCCTTTCTCCCTGGTGGGTTAATTAATATGTATGTTTGTCCACCGCCTGAAACTATGCCTTTAGGCGTTTATGAAATGATCATGAGTTTGGAGCTGGGGCTTTCTGTTGGCACCATTGTCTAGTGCTACGATGTGTAAGTAGAGGGTGAGTGTCAGGGTCAAAGTGAACTCTATTCCCCATGTAGTGCACTTCTGTTACCAGAGCCTTATGGGATTCACTACGGGCCCTGGTAACAAAGTAGGGTACTATATATGCAATAGGGTGCTATTTTGGGACAACAAGTTGCTGTGTGCATGGACTGTGACCTAGCATTGCCTCATTAGCCTAATAAAACCAATCCCGTAGATAAGGTGAATGAACCACGACCAGCAAAACAAGCAGGGAAACACAACCAGATACTAAAGAACCAATCCCATAGATAAGATGAATAAACCACGACCAGCAAAACAAGCAGGTGGAAACAACCAGATACTAAAGAACCAATCCCATAGATAAGATGAATAAACTACGACCAGCAAAACAAGCAGGGAAAAACAACCATATACTAAATAACCAATCCCATAGATAAGATGAATAAACTACAACCAGCAAAACAAGCAGGGAAAAACAACCAGATACTAAAGAACCAATCCCATAGATAAGATGAATAAACTACGACCAGCAAAACAAGCAGGGAAATAGAACCAGATACCAAAGAACCAATCCCATAGATAAGATGAATAAACCACGACCAGCAAAACAAGCAGGGAAACACAACCAGATACTAAAGAACCAATCCCATAGATAAGATGAATAAACCACGACCAGCAAAACAAGCAGGTGGAAACAACCAGATACTAAAGAACCAATCCCATAGATAAGATGAATAAACCATGACCAGCAAAACAAGCAGGGAAATACAACCATATACTAAATAACCAATCCCATAGATGAGATGAATAAACCATGACCAGCAAAACAAGCAGGGAAATACAACCAGATACTAAAGAACTAATCCCATAGATAAGATGAATAAACCACGACCAGCAAAACAAGCAGGTGGAAACAACCAGATACTAAAGAACCAATCCCATAGATAAGATGAATAAACTACGACCAGCAAAACAAGCAGGGAAATACAACCAGATACTAAAGAACTAATCCCATAGATAATATGAATAAACCACGACCAGTAAAACAAGCAGGGAAATACATCCAGATACGAAAGAACCAAACCCATAGATAAGATGAATAAACCACGACCAGCAAAACAAGCAGGGGGAAACAACCAGATACTAAAGAACCAATCCCATAGATAAGATGAATAAACCACGACCAGCAAAACAAGCAGGGAAACACAACCAGATACTAAAGAACCAATCCCATAGATATACCACGACCAGCAAAACATGCAGGGAAACACAACCAGATACTAAAGAACCAATCCCATAGATATACCACGACCAGCAAAACATGCAGGGAAACACAACCAGATACTAAAGAACCAATCCCATAGATATACCACGACCAGCAAAACATGCAGGGAAACACAACCAGATACTAAAGAACCAATCCCATAGATATACCACGACCAGCAAAACATGCAGGGAAACACAACCAGATACTAAAGAACCAATCCCATAGATATACCACGACCAGCAAAACAAGCAGTGAAATACAACCAGATACTAAAGAACCAATCCCATAGATAAGATGAATAAACCACGACCAGCAAAACATGCAGGGAAACACAACCAGATACTAAAGAACCAATCCCATAGATATACCACGACCAGCAAAACAAGCAGTGAAATACAACCAGATACTAAAGAACTAATCCCACAGATAAGATGAATACACTTCTACTTTAATCAAACACAGAAGTGGTGGTGGGAGAAGACTGATCAATAACACCAGGAGAATGGCTGTGCGTACGGAGCTTCTTATTGGTCCATTCAGGGGGAGAAGAAAAGCATTCCGGTTGCCGTGGGCAACAGTTGGCATTTAAATAGTCTTGAACACCCATAGCTTAGGAAAACAATCTGTCAATTAGGATCTGTTCTCTGAGGCCTTCTGAAAGAGAGTGTGTGTGTGTGTGTCTGTTTGTGTGTGTGTGTGTGTGTGTGTGTGTGTGTGTGTGTGTGTGTGTGTGTGTGTGTGTGTGTGTGTGTGTGTGTGTGTGTGTGTGTGTGTGTGTGTGTGTGTGTGTGTGTGTGTGTGTGTGTGTGTGTGTGTGTGTGTGTGTGTGTGTTTGTGTGTGTGTGTGTGTGTGTGTGTGTGTGTGTGTGTGTGTGTGTGTGTGTGTGTGTGTGTGTGTGTGTGTGTGTGTGTGTGTGTGTGTGTGTGTGTGTGTGTGTGTGTGTGTGTGTGGTCCAGGAGGTGTAAAAGGTAGGTAGTTGTGATAATTAGTGTTGTTCCTATATTCTCTCCTCCTCCTCCCTACAGGGCTCTGGTCCAAAGTAGTGTACTACATAGGGAATAGGGTTCTATAGGGCTCTGGTCTAAAGTAGTACACTATATAGGGAATAGGGTTCCATAGGGCACTGGTCTAAAGTAGTGTACTATATAGGGAATAGGGTTCTACAGGGCCTGGTCTAAAGTAGTGAACTATATAGGGAATAGGGTTCCATTTGGAACCCAGAGGCTGGTGGGCGGTGGATCCCAGGGGACTGGCCTTGTCTAGACCGTCTCTTGTTCCCCTGTGTGTCGGGGGACTGAGCCCAAGGTGCTTTAAATGCCAAACGGGACATTCATTCAGACACAGAGGGACATGAGCTCAGGACTATTGGCTCTGCTTAAATACTAGTCTGTCTGTCTGTCTGTCTGTCTGTCTGTCTGTCTGTCTGTCTGTCTGTCTGTCTGTCTGTCTGTCTGTCTGTCTGTCTGTCTGTCTGTCTGTCTGTCTGTCTGTCTGTCTGTCTGTCTGTCTGTCTGTCTGTCTGTCTGTCTGTCTGTCTGTCTGTCTGTCTGTCTGTCTGTCTGTGAATACCAGGTCTGTCTGTCTGTCTGTCTGTCTGTCTGTCTGTCTGTCTGTCTGTCTGTCTGTCTGTCTGTCTGTCTGTCTGTCTGTCTGTCTGTCTGTCTGTCTGTCTGTCTGTCTGTCTGTCTGTCTGTCTGTCTCTCAGACATGATTTCAAATATCTACATTTCTTTCACTTGAAGTATATATTATCCGATATATTAGAAAACACAAGTAGTTGAGTGTTTTAATGTATTTGGAAATACACTTGGAAATACACTCCCATGCCATTCAACCCAAGTATTTAAAAATACTATTTGAAATACATATTTGAAAATACTCGCAAATACTATTTGGTAGTCTATTTGTATTTTTAATTTGTTACTAGAAACCATTTAAATAATCAAATTAAAGTATTTATTTTGGGACTGTAGATTTACTTATTTATCAATTTCGTCCACGGTATTTTTAGTGGTTCCGTTTTGTGTACTTGATTTTGAGGAACTCATATAGCAATGTGGAGAACCATGTCGATGTTCTCCCATTCATCTTCAGATAAGGATGTGGAGAACCATGTCGATGTTCTCCCATTCATCTTCAGATAAGGATGTTCCTCTGTTCCTGAGGTCAGGGGTCGGGGTAGAAGAGAACATGGTAGAACACATTCAGCTCCATGTTCCTCTGTTCCTGATGAAGGGGTCGGGGTAGAAGAGAACATGATAGAACACATTCAGCTCCATGTTCCTCTGTTCCTGATGAAGGGGTCGGGGTAAAAGAGAACGTGAATTTAGACGAGCGTTTTCTTGTCACTCAGCCGTGCAGCTAGCCGATCCATCACTGTGGAGGTGAGCGAGGCAAAAGTCCAAGTTATGACATCCTAATAAATGGCTCCCTATTCCCCAAAGAGTTCACTACCTTTAACCAGAGCCAATATAGTATATATAGGGGGGGAAAAGGGCACTATTTGGGATGTGGAAGTGTTTGCGTGTGAATACATGTGTTCTGTGGCTGGGTGTGGATAACCACTAAAACACTACTGGGACGATGCTTTAATGGTTCCTTCAATATTTAATGACCCAGACATGGTTTGTCGTCCCTTTTACCCCATTTTCACGGAGAGATGTGATAAAAACATGTTGACAATGTGTAGTATGTCGTGGACTGTTTTTACTGTGACAAGAATTATAGGAAGTACAACCCACTGTTAGAACACTGGAACACTGTTAGAACACTAGAACACTGTTAGAACACTAGAACACTGTTAGGACACTGGAACACTGTTAGAACACTAGAACACTATTAGAACACTAGAACACTGTTAGGACACTGGAACACTGTTAGAACACTAGAACACTATTAGAACACTAGAACACTGTTAGAACACTAGAACACTGTTAGGACACTGGAACACTGTTAGAACACTAGAACACTATTAGAACACTAGAACACTGTTAGGACACTGGAACACTGTTAGAACACTAGAACACTATTAGAACACTAGAACACTGTTAGAACACTAGAACACTGTTAGAACACTAGAACACTGTTAGGACACTGGAACACTGTTAGAACACTGGAACACTATTAGAACACTAGAACACTGATAGAACACTAGAACACTGTTAGAACACTAGAACACTGTTAGAACACTGCTAAAACACTATTAGAACACTAGAACACTGTTAGAACACTGGAACACTGTTAGAACACTGGAACACTGTTAGGACACTAAAACACTGTTAGAACACTGTTAGAACACTATTAGAACACTAGAACACTGTTAGAACACTAGAACACTGTTAGAACACTGCTAGAACACTATTAGAACACTAGAACACTGTTAGAACACTGTTAGAACACCATTATAACACCAGAACATTGTTAGATCACTAGAACACTGTTAGAACACTAGAACACTGTTAGGACACTGGAACACTGTTAGAACACTGGAACACTGTTAGAACACTAGAACACTGATAGAACACTAGAACACTGTTAGAACACTAGAACACTGTTAGAACACTGCTAAAACACTATTAGAACACTAGAACACTGTTAGAACACTGGAACACTGTTAGAACACTGGAACACTGTTAGGGCACTAAAACACTGTTAGAACACTGTTAGAACACTATTAGAACACTAGAACACTGTTAGAACACTAGAACACTGTTAGAACACTGCTAGAACACTATTAGAACACTAGAACACTGTTAGAACACTGTTAGAACACCATTATAACACCAGAACATTGTTAGATCACTAGAACACTGTTAAAACACTAGAACACTGTTAGAACACTAGAACACTATTAGAACACTAGAACACTGTTAGAACACTGGAACACTATTAGAACACTAGAACACTGTTAGAACACTGGAACACTATTAGAACACTGGAACACTATTAGAACACTAGAACACTGTTAGAAAACTAGAACACTGTTAGAACACTAGAACACTGTTAGAACACGGTGTTATTCATCTATTAGTTGAACTAAAGATAAACACCTTATAGAATACACTGGTTGGGGAAAAGTACCCTGGTAATATTAGTGAATCCTGTTTGGTTGGGGAAAAGTTCCTGGTAATATTAGGGAATCCTGTTTGGTTGGGGAAAAGTTCCCTGGTAATATTAGTGAATCCTGTTTGGTTGGGGAAAAGTTCCCTGGTGGTATTAGGGAATCCTGTTTGGTTGGGGAAAAGTTCCTGGTAATATTAGTGAATCCTGTTTGGTTGGGGAAAAGTTCCCTGGTAATATTAGGGAATCCTGTTTGGTTGGGGAAAAGTTCCCTGGTAATATTAGGGAATCCTGTTTGGTTGGGGAAAAGTTCCCTGGTAATATTAGGGAATCCTGTTTGGTTGGGGAAAAGTTCCCTGGTAATATTAGGGAATCCTGTTTGGTTGGGGAAAAGTTCCCTGGTAATATTAGTGAATCCTGTTTGGTTGGGGAAAAGTTCCCTGGTGGTATTAGTGAATTACACTCTATTTCCGATAGTGTCCCCTCTGATGATGATGGTTCAGCCCATGGTTGTCTCTGAAATTACACTCTATTTCCGATAGTGTCCCCTCTGCCAGTCAGCTACATGGTTCAGCCCAGGTTCAGTTGATCTGTACAACATGGTCAGGTGAAGTGGCCAGAGATAGCACGAGGCCTATTCCCTATGTGCCCTGGTTAAATGGCACCCTATTCCCTATGGGCCCTGGTAAAATGGCATCCTATTCCCTTTGGGCCCTATTCCCTATGTGCCCTGGTAAAATGGCCCCCTGTTCATTTTGAAGGCAGACAGAGTTCCCTCTGCCAGTCAGCTACATGGTTCAGCCCAGGACAGTTGATTTGTACAACATGGTCAGGTGAAGTGGCCAGAGATAGCACGAGGCCTGGAATTGACAGATGAGGAAACGTAGATGACAGACAGCCACTCACTAAAGTTTAATTTTAATGTTTTTTTGTCAACACAGATTTGAATATATTTTTTATTGATATGACATTACATCATTACATACCACTAATAACAACAAAAGCATAACAACCAACAATACAGTGTCGTGGTATCCAGGGTAACTGGGCCCTGTCTGGTGTAGTGTCCTCCAGGGTAACTGGGTCCTGTCTGGTGTAGTGTCCTCCAGGGTAACTGGGCCCTGTCTGGTGTAGTGTCCTCCAGGGTAACTGGGCCCTGACTGGTGTAGTGTCCTCCAGGGTAACTGGGTCCTGTCTGGTGTAGTGTCCTCCAGGGTAACTGGGCCCTGTCTGGTGTAGTGTCCTCCAGGGTAACTAGGCCCTGTCTGGTGTAGTGTCCTCCAGGGTAACTGGGCCCTGTCTGGTGTAGTGTCCTCCAGGGCAACTGGGCCCTGTCTGGTGTAGTGTCCTCCAGGGTAACTGGGCTCTGTCTGGTGTAGTGTCCTCCAGGGTAACTGGGTCCTGTCTGGTGTTATGGTATCCAGGGTAACTGGGTCCTGTCTGGTGTTATGGTATCCAGGGTAACTGGGTCCTGTCTGGTGTAGTGTCCTCCAGGGTAACTGGGCCCTGTCTGGTGTAGTGTCCTCCAGGGCAACTGGGCCCTGTCTGGTGTAGTGTCCTCCAGGGCAACTGGGCCCTGTCTGGTGTAGTGTCCTCCAGGGTAACTGGGCCCTGTCTGGTGTAGTGTCCTCCAGGTTAACTGGACCCTGTCTGGTGTAGTGTCCTCCAGGGTAACTGGACCCTGTCTGGTGTCTTAGGCTCCTGGGTAACTGGGCACTGTCTGATGTCCTCCAGGGTAACTGGGCCCTGTCTGGTGTCTTAGGCTCCTGGGTAACTGGGCACTGTCTGATGTCCTCCAGGGTAACTGGGCCCTGTCTGGTGTAGTGTCCTCCAGGGTAACTGGGCCCTGTCTGTTGTCGTAGGCTCCTGGGTAACAATCAGTATTAAATTAGCTACTGATCCCACAGCAGTTTACTGGGTGCCAGAATTTTAATTAAATAGTTCCCCCTATGACTGGAAATATTGGAAGGAGATGCAACATGCATCCAAAACGGCAACCTATTCCCTTTATAGTGCACTACTTTTGACCAGCTCTGGTGGTGCGTTATACAAAAGAAGTGGACTATGAAGGGAATTAAGGGAGCAGTTTGGGACGGAGACTCACACAGTTACTTACTGTTGTTCCCATTCATATTTGTATCAATATAATAACTAGATAGTCATTGTACATGAACTACACTTGGTGGGACTTGCTTTACCTGTTTAAGTGATTTTTTTTTGTGGTAGTGGTTAACATTTAAAATGTTTGACTTTACTATTTAACCCCGTGGAAGTCTAAAAAAACATTCCCCAACAAAATCCGTCAGCTTCACCTGGAGAGATTTCTAGAGATTTCTGATGTAGTTTTCATTTGGATGTGTTTCAATCTACCACATCCTCCGATGTCACACTTCAGCATCTGATGTGCAAGGTGACAGAACTAGAGAGGTGTTTCAGACCATGAGACAGCACATCTGAGGTGAAAGGTGACAGAACTAGAGAGGTGTTTGTCAGACCAGGAGACAGCCCATCTGAGGTGAAAGGTTACAGAACTAGAGAGGTGTTTGTCAGACCAGGAGACAGCCCATCTGAGGTGAAAGGTTACAGAACTAGAGAGGTGTTTCAGACCATGAGACAGCACATCTAAGGTGAAAGATGACTGAACTAGAGAGGTGTTTGTTAGACCAGGAGACAGCCCATCTGAGGTGAAAGGTTACAGAACTAGAGAGGTGTTTCAGACCATGAGACAGCACATCTGAGGTGAAAGGTGACAGAACTAGAGAGGTGTTTGTTAGACCAGGAGACAGCCCATCTGAGGTGAAAGGTGACAGAACTAGAGAGGTGTTTGTCAGACCAGGAGACAGCCCATCTGAGGTGAAAGGTGACAGAACTAGAGAGGTGTTTGTCAGACCAGGAGACAGCCCATCTGAGGTGAAAGGTGACAGAACTAGAGAGGTGTTTGTCAGACCAGGAGACAGCCCATCTGAGGTGAAAGGTGACAGAACTAGAGAGGTGTTTGACAGACCAGGAGACAGCCCATCTGAGGTGAAAGGTTACAGAACTAGAGAGGTGTTTGTCAGACCAGGAGACAGCCCATCTGAGGTGAAAGGTGACAGAACTAGAGAGGTGTTTGTCAGACCAGGAGACAGCCCATCTGAGGTGAAAGGTGACAGAACTAGAGAGGTGTTTGTCGGACCAGGAGACAGCCCATCTGAGGTGAAAGGTGACAGAACTAGAGAGGTGTTTGTCAGACCATGAGACAGCCCATCTGAGGTGAAAGGTGACAGAACTAGAGAGGTGTTTGTCAGACCATGAGACAGCCCATCTGAGGTGAAAGGTGACAGAACTAGAGTGGTGTTTGTCAGACCATGAGACAGCCCATCTGAGGTGAAAGGTGACAGAACTAGAGAGGTGTTTGTCAGACCATGAGACAGCCCATCTGAGGTGAAAGGTGACAGAACTAGAGAGGTGTTTGTCAGACCATGAGACAGCCCATCTGAGGTGAAAGGTGACAGAACTAGAGAGGTGTTTGTCAGACCATGAGACAGCCCATCTGAGGTGAAAGGTTACAGAGTGGTGTTTGTCAGACCATGAGACAGCCTATCTGATGTGAAAGGTGACAGAACTAGAGAGGTGTTTGTCAGACCATGAGACAGCCCATCTGAGGTGAAAGGTGACAGAACTAGAGAGGTGTTTGTCAGACCATGAGACAGCCCATCTGAGGTGAAAGGTGACAGAACTAGAGAGGTGTTTGTCAGACCAGGAGACAGCCCATCTGAGGTGAAAGGTGACAGAGTGGTGTTTGTCAGACCATGAGACAGCCCATCTGAGGTGAAAGGTGACAGAACTAGAGAGGTGTTTGTCAGACCAGGAGACAGCCCATCTGAGGTGAAAGGTGACAGAGTGGTGTTTGTCAGACCATGAGACAGCCCATCTGAGGTGAAAGCTGACAGAACTAGAGAGGTGTTTGTCAGACCATGAGACAGCCCATCTGAGGTGAAAGGTGACAGAACTAGAGAGGTGTTTGTCAGACCAGGAGACAGCCCATCTGAGGTGAAAGGTGACAGAACTAGAGAGGTGTTTGTCAGACCAGGTGACAGCCCATCTGAGGTGAAAGGTGACAGAACTAGAGAGGTGTTTGTCAGACCATGAGACAGCCCATCTGAGGTGAAAGGGGACAGAACTAGAGAGGTGTTTGTCAGACCATGAGACAGCCCATCTGAGGTGAAAGGTGACCGAACTAGAGAGGTGTTTGTCAGACCAGGAGACAGCCCATCTGAGGTGAAAGGTGACCGAACTAGAGAGGTGTTTGTCAGACCATGAGACAGCCCATCTGAGGTAAAAGGTGACAGAGAGGTGTTTGAAATAGACATTGGAGTTCAAAGATCATGACGGAAGGCCCTGTGTTGGCAAATGGTTTGCTTGTATAATGGCCTACTGTAGCTCTGATTGGCTATGGCGCAACCAGTCTGCATAGACAACTGTTCTGGACGAGACAAATGTTTTTTTTATTAGGTTTTATTCACTGCAGTGTCTATAAATTGTCCAAAAAGCACGGCTACGTTCTCACTCTATATTGCTGTAGAATTGATAAAGGCACAAATGCCTTAGTATACGTAATCCTGAAACATTCTAAGAATACGTAATCCTGAAACATTCTAAGAATACGTAATCCCGAAACATTCTAAGAATACGTAATCCCGAAACATTCTAAGAATACGTAATCCCGAAACATTCTAAGAATACGTAATCCCGAAACATTCTAAGAATATTCGTAATCCCGAAACATTCTAAGAATACGTAATCCCGAAACATTCTAAGAATACGTAATCCTAAGAAACATTCTAAGAATACGTAATCCCGAAACATTCTAAGAATACGTAATCCCGAAACATTCTAAGAATACGTAATCCCGAAACATTCTAAGAATACGTAATCCCGAAACATTCTAAGAATTTATGAAAATGTGAAAATGACCATATCTAAGTGTTCGCTTGCCAGAAAATGTTTTTTAAAAGTGTTATATTCTTCCTGGGGGTGTATATGAACATATTTTAATAATATTTAATGTTGCTGAAATGCTGTCAGTTCCAGTCGGGACCTTTTTGCTTCTCAAGTCCCACCTAATAAATGGAACATTTAAACATGTTGTATTGCAGAGGGAATATTGACTCAATAGGAATGTGTGTGTGTGTGTGTGTGTGTGTGTGTGTGTGTGTGTGTGTGTGTGTGTGTGTGTGTGTGTGTGTGTGTGTGTGTGTGTGTGTGTGTGTGTGTGTGTGTGTGTGTGTGTGTGTGTGTGTGTGTGTGTGTGTGTGCGTGCGTGCGTGCGTGTGTGCGTGCGCGTGTGTGTGTGTGTGTGTGTGTGAGTAAGAGTGTGAACACATGTAGTCATCCTGTCTGTCTGTATGTCTGTCTGTATGTGATATAAACTCTGTATCCTTCCCCTGTCTGTCTGTATGTCTGTCTGTATGTCTGTCTGTATGTGATATAAACTCTGTATCCTTCCCCTGTCTGTCTGTATGTGATATAAACTCTGTATCCTTCCCCTGTCTGTCTGTATGTCTGTCTGTATGTGATATAAACTCTGTATCCTTCCCCTGTCTGTCTGTATGTGATATAAACTCTGTATCCTTCCCCTGTCTGTCTGTATGTCTGTCTGTATGTGATATAAACTCTGTATCCTTCCCCTGTCTGTCTGTATGTGATATAAACTCTGTATCCTTCCCCTGTCTGTCTGTATGTGATATAAACTCTGTATCCTTCCCCTGTCTGTCTGTATGTGATATAAACTCTGTATCCTTCCCCTGTCTGTCTGTATGTGATATAAACTCTGTATCCTTCCCCTGTCTGTCTGTATGTCTGTCTGTCTGTATGTGATAAAAACTCTGTATCCTTCCCCTGTCTGTCTGTATGTGATATAAACTCTGTATCCTTCCCCTGTCTGTCTGTATGTCTGTCTGTATGTGATATAAACTCTGTATCCTTCCCCTGTCTGTCTGTATGTGATATAAACTCTGTATCCTTCCCCTTTCTGTCTGTATGTCTGTCTGTATGTGATATAAACTCTGTATCCTTCCCCTGTCTGTCTGTATGTGATATAAACTCTGTATCCTTCCCCTGTCTGTCTGTATGTGATATAAACTCTGTATCCTTCCCTGTCTGTCTGTATGTGATATAAACTCTGTATCCTTCCCCTGTCTGTCTGTATGTCTGTCTGTATGTGATATAAACTCTGTATCCTTCCCCTGTCTGTCTGTATGTGATATAAACTCTGTATCCTTCCCCTGTCTGTCTGTATGTGATATAAACTCTGTATCCTTCCCCTGTCTGTCTGTATGTGATATCAACTCTGTATCCTTCCCCTGTGTCTCTTCCCTCTTCCGTTTCTTCTCCACATCCCAGAATGTAAAAATATGTTGATATTTCAATACTGTGGATGTAGATACATCTAAGATCACCCCCATGAGGCCTTCAGCTCCCCCTGTTGAATTAGGACTGAGATTCATCAAATACTATGCCATTTTTAGTTTCCTTAATCATAGCGAGCGAACGAGCAGCAGTAGAAAGAGTACCAAGCAGAAGCTTGGTTTTGATTAAAGTACAGTAGAGATTTATTGAGTCTGTCTCGGCAGCTCCATAGCTCCAACGGCTGTGAGCAGCGTTTTAAATAGGAGTCCCATTTAGCAAAATATATCTTCTTTAATGAGAAGGTAATAATATCGACTTAGTCTTTTATACAAGATCAAATATCATTTAAAGGAAAAAGACACCTAACTTCCTGTTTAACGAGGAAGGAGAGGAAGGAAGTTGGAGTAATTTCACTGTGATTATTTCTCGTTGAACTCTGAAGGAACCAGTACTGTTCGATAGTGTCAGAATGACTTCTGTCATTGTTCTCATTCAGTGTCTGTGTCCCATCTATCTATCTATCTATCTATCTATCTATCTATCTATCTATCTATCTATCTATCTATCTGTCTATCTATCTGTCTATCTATCT
Source organism: Oncorhynchus gorbuscha (assembly GCF_021184085.1). Taxonomy (NCBI): domain Eukaryota; kingdom Metazoa; phylum Chordata; class Actinopteri; order Salmoniformes; family Salmonidae; genus Oncorhynchus; species Oncorhynchus gorbuscha. Next base: position 9,691 of record NW_025745778.1, on the reverse strand, counting down.
GTCTGTCTGTCTGTCTGTCTGTCTGTCTGTCTGTCTGTCTGTCTGTCTGTCTGTCTGTCTGTCTGTCTGTCTGTCTGTCTGTCTGTCTGTCTGTCTGTCTGTCTGTCTGTCTGTCTGTCTGTCTGTCTGTCTGTCTGTCTGTCTGTCTGTCTGTCTGTCTGTCTGTCTGTCTGTCTGTCTGAATCCATAGTATGATAGTAGTGAAATATATTTCAGTCTGAATCCATGGTATGATATTAATGAAATGCACTACATGACAAAATGTGGACACCAGCTCGTCGAACGTCTCATTCCAAAATCATGAGTATTAATATGGAGTTGGTCCCCCCTTTGTTGCTATAACAGCCTCCACTCTTCTGGGAAGGTTTTCCACTAGATGTTGGAACACTGCTGCTATAACAGCCTCCACTCTTCTGGGAAGGTTTTCCACTAGATGTTGGAACATTGCTGCTATAACAGCCTCCACTCTTCTGGGAAGGTTTTCCACTAGATGTTGGAACATTGCTGCAGGGACTTGCTTCCATTCAGCTACAAGAGTATTAGTGAGGTTGGGCACTGATGTTGGGGATGATTAGGTCTGGCTCACAGTCGGCCTTCCAATTCATGCCAAAGGTATTTGATGAAGTTGAGGTCAGGGCTCTGTGCAGGCCAGTCAAGTTCTTCCACACCGATCTTGACAAAACCTTTCTGTACGGACATCGTCTTCTTCCCAGGGGCATTGTCATGCTGAAAAAGGGAAACAACCTTCCCCAAACTGTTGCCAGAATCTTGGAAGCGCAGAATTGTCTAGAATATCATTGTATGCTGTAGGGTTAAGATTTCTCCTCACTGGAAGTAAGGGGCCCGAACCTTGAAAATCATTCCCAGACCATTATTCCTCCTCCACCAAACTTTACAGTTGACACTATACATTCTGCTGGCACTCCCAACTAATATTTATTGTGCTGACGTTGCTTCCAGAGGCAGTTTGGAACTCGGTAGTGAGTGTTGCAACCCGAGGACAGACTATATTTCCGCGCTACACGCTTCAGCACTCGCCGGTCCCGTTCTGTGAGCTTTGTGTGGTCTACCACTTCGCGGGCTGAGCCGTTGTTGCTCTTAGACGTTTCTACTCCACAATAACAGCACTTACAGTTGACCGGGGGGGGCAGCTCTAGCAGGGCAGAAATGCTACCAACGGACTTGTTGGAAAGGTGGGGGCCTCCTATGAAGGTGCACACGTTGAAAGTCACTGAGCTCTTCAGTAGGGACCATTCTACTGACAATGTTTGTCTATGGAGATTGCATGGCTGTGTACTCGGTTTTATACTCCTGTTAGTGACGAGTGTGGCTGAAAAAGCCGAATCCATTAATTTGAAGGGGTGTCCACATACTTTTGGCCATGTCATATATCATAACGTAATTTGGAATGCTGCCTTGAAAAGTTCATTGAAAAGTGTATGTAAATCACACAGGAAGGTTGCATGGATCTGAATTGCCGAGTTAAAAAGAAAAGACATAAAAAAATGACACTTAGTTGTATTGAATAGGGGTTATGTTAGCAGGTGTGTGTGTGCGTTCAGCCGTTCAGCTGCTGTGTGAGCAGGTGGAGGTTGGTAGTCACACTAGGAATCTGATAATTTATTGTCCTCAGCCTACAAGTGCAAATTAGATGGAGCGAAATGTAACGCACACACACACACACGCACGCACGCACGCACGCACGCACGCACGCACGCACGCACGCACGCACGCACACACACACACACACACACACACACACACACACACACACACACACACACACACACACACACACACACATACGAAGGAACCCTAGTCTTTAAAGGGAGACACAGAGTGAAGGAGCCCTAGTCTCTATAGGGAGAGACAGAGTGAAGGAGCCCTAGTCTCTATAGGGAGAAACAGAGTGAAGGAGCCCTAGTCTCTATAGGGAGAAACAGAGTGAAGGAGCCCTAGTCTCTATAGGGAGAAACAGAGTGAAGGAGCCCTAGTCTCTATAGGGAGAAACAGAGTGAAGGAGCCCTAGTCTCTATGGAGAAACAGAGTGAAGGAGCCCTAGTCTCTATAGGGAGAAACAGTGTGAAGGAGCCCTAGTCTCTATAGGGAGAAACAGAGTGAAGGAGCCCTAGTCTCTAAGGAGAAACAGAGTGAATGAGCCCTAGTCTCTATAGGGAGAAACAGAGTGAAGGAGCCCTAGTCTCTATAGGGAGAAACAGAGTGAAGGAGCCCTAGTCTCTATAGGGAGAAACAGAGTGAAGGAGCCCTAGTCTCTATAGGGAGAAACAGAGTGAAGGAGCCCTAGTCTCTATAGGGAGAAACAGTGTGAAGGAGCCCTAGTCTCTATAGGGAGAAACAGAGTGAAGGAGCCCTAGTCTCTAAGGAGAAACAGAGTGAAGGAGCCCTAGTCTCTATAGGGAGAAACAGAGTGAAAGAGCCCTAGTCTCTATGGAGAAACAGAGTGAAGGAGCCCTAGTCTCTATAGGGAGAAACAGTGTGAAGGAGCCCTAGTCTCTATAGGGAGAAACAGAGTGAAGGAGCCCTAGTCTCTATAGGGAGAAACAGAGTGAATGAGCCCTAGTCTCTATAGGGAGGAGAAAAGTCTCAGGGAGAAACAGAGTGAAGGAGCCCTAGTCTCTATAGGGAGAAACAGAGTGAAGGAGCCCTAGTCTCTATAGGGAGAAACAGAGTGAAGGAGCCCTAGTCTCTATAGGGAGAAACAGAGTGAAGGAGCCCTAGTCTCTATAGGGAGAAACAGTGTGAAGGAGCCCTAGTCTCTATAGGGAGAAACAGAGTGAAGGAGCCCTAGTCTCTAGGGGAGAAACAGAGTGAAGGAGCCCTAGTCTCTATAGGGAGAAACAGAGTGAAAGAGCCCTAGTCTCTATGGAGAAACAGAGTGAAGGAGCCCTAGTCTCTATAGGGAGAAACAGTGTGAAGGAGCCCTAGTCTCTATAGGGAGAAACAGAGTGAAGGAGCCCTAGTCTCTAAGGAGAAACAGAGTGAATGAGCCCTAGTCTCTATAGGGAGAAACAGAGTGAAGGAGCCCTAGTCTCTATAGGGAGAAACAGAGTGAAGGAGCCCTAGTCTCTATAGGGAGAAACAGAGTGAAGGAGCCCTAGTCTCTATAGGGAGAAACAGAGTGAAGGAGCCCTAGTCTCTATAGGGAGAAACAGTGTGAAGGAGCCCTAGTCTCTATAGGGAGAAACAGAGTGAAGGAGCCCTAGTCTCTAAGGAGAAACAGAGTGAAGGAGCCCTAGTCTCTATAGGGAGAAACAGAGTGAAAGAGCCCTAGTCTCTATAGGGAGAAACAGAGTGAAGGAGCCCTAGTCTCTATAGGGAGAAACAGAGTGGAGGAGCCCTAGTCTCTATAGGGAGAAACAGAGTGAAGGAGCCCTAGTCTCTATAGGGAGAAACAGAGTGAAGGAGCCCTAGTCTCTATAGGGAGAAACAGAGTGAAGGAGCCCTAGTCTCTATGGAGAAACAGAGTGAAGGAGCCCTAGTCTCTATGGAGAAACAGAGTCTAGGAACCCTAGTCTCTATAGGGAGAAACAGAGTGAAGGAGCCCTAGTCTCTATAGGGAGACACAGAGTGAAGGAGCCCTAGTCTCTATGGAGAAACAGTGTGAAGGAGCCCTAGTCTCTATAGGGAGAGACAGTGTGAAGGAGCCCTAGTCTCTATGGAGAAACAGAGTGAAGGAGCCTTAGTCTCTATAGGGAGACACAGAGTGAAGGAGCTCTAGTCTCTATGGAGAAACAGTGTGAAGGAGCCCTAGTCTCTATAGGGAGACACAGAGTGAAGGAGCCCTAGTCTCTATGGAGAAACAGAGTGAAGGAGCCCTAGTCTCTATAGGGAGAAACAGAGTGAAGAATCCCTAGTCTCTATAGGGAGAAACAGAGTGAAGGAGCCCTAGTCTCTATAGGGAGACACAGAGTGAAGGAGCCCTAGTCTCTATGGAGAAACAGAGTGAAGGAGCCCTAGTCTCTATGGAGAAACAGAGTGAAGGAGCCCTAGTCTCTATGGAGAAACAGAGTGAAGGAGCCCTAGTCTCTATAGGGAGACACAGAGTGAAGGAGCCCTAGGCTCTATAGGGAGAGACAGAATGAAGGAGTCCTAGTCTCTATGGAGAGACAGAGTGAAGGAGCCCTAGTCTCTATAGGGAGAAACAGAGTGAAGGAGCCCTAGTCTCTATGGAGAAACAGAGTGAAGGAGCCCTGGTCTCTATAGGGAGAAACAGAGTGAAGGAGCCCTAGTCTCTATAGGGAGAAACAGAGTGAAGGAGCCCTAGTCTCTAAGGAGAAACAGAGTGAATGAGCCCTAGTCTCTATAGGGAGAAACAGAGTGAAGGAGCCCTAGTCTCTATAGGGAGAAACAGAGTGAAGGAGCCCTAGTCTCTATAGGGAGAGACAGAGTGAAGGAGCCCTAGTCTTTATAGGGAGAAACAGAGTGAAGGAGCCCTAGTCTCTATAGGGAGAGACAGAGTGAAGGAGCCCTAGTCTCTATAGGGAGAAACAGAGTGAAGGAGCCCTAGTCTCTATGGAGAAACAGAGTGAAGGAGCCCTAGTCTCTATGGAGAAACAGAGTGAAGGAGCCCTAGTCTCTATGGAGAAACAGAGTGAAGGAGCCCTAGTCTCTATAGGGAGACACAGAGTGAAGGAGCACTAGGCTCTATAGGGAGAGATAGAATGAAGGAGCCCTAGTATCTATAGGGAGAAACAGAGTGAAGGAGCCCTAGTCTCTATGGAGAAACAGAGTGAAGGAGCCCTAGTCTCTATGGAGAAACAGAGTGAAGGAGCCCTGGTCTCTATAGGGAGAAACAGAGTGAAGGAGCCCTAGGCTCTATAGGGAGAAACAGAGTGAAGGAGCCCTAGTCTCTAAGGAGAAACAGTGTGAAGGAGCCCTAGTCTCTATAGGGAGAGACAGTGTGAAGGAGCCCTAGTCTCTATGGAGAAACAGAGTGAAGGAGCCTTAGTCTCTATGGAGAAACAGAGTGAAGAAGCCCTAGTCTCTATGGAGAAACAGAGTGAAGGAGCCCTAGTCTCTATGGAGAAACAGAGTGAAGGAGCCCTAGTCTCTATAGGGAGAAACAGAGTGAAGGAGCCCTAGTCTCTATAGGGAGAAACAGAGTGGAGGAGCCCTAGTCTCTATAGGGAGAAACAGAGTGAAGGAGCCCTAGTCTCTATAGGGAGAAACAGAGTGAAGGAGCCCTAGTCTCTATAGGGAGAAACAGAGTGAAGGAGCCCTAGTCTCTATGGAGAAACAGAGTGAAGGAGCCCTGGTCTCTATAGGGAGAAACAGAGTGAAGGAGCCCTAGTCTCTATAGGGAGAAACAGAGTGAAGGAGCCCTAGTCTCTAAGGAGAAACAGAGTGAATGAGCCCTAGTCTCTATAGGGAGAAACAGAGTGAAGGAGCCCTAGTCTCTATAGGGAGAAACAGAGTGAAGGAGCCCCTAGAGGGAGAGACAGAGTGAAGGAGCCATAGTCTTTATAGGGAGAAACAGAGTGAAGGAGCCCTAGTCTCTATAGGGAGAGACAGAGTGAAGGAGCCCTAGTCTCTATAGGGAGAAACAGAGTGAAGGAGCCCTAGTCTCTATAGGGAGAAACAGAGTGAAGGAGCCCTAGTCTCTATAGGGAGAAACAGTGTGAAGGAGCCCTAGTCTCTATAGGGAGAAACAGAGTGAAGGGCCTAGTCTCTAAGGAGAAACAGAGTGAATGAGCCCTAGTCTCTATAGGGAGAAACAGAGTGAAGGCCCTAGTCTCTATAGGGAGAAACAGAGTGAAGGAGCCTAGTATCTATAGGGAGAAACAGAGTGAAGGAGCCCTAGTCTCTATGGAGAAACAGAGTGAAGGAGCCCTAGTCTCTATGGAGAAACAGAGTGAAGGAGCCCTAGTCTCTATGGAGAAACAGAGTGAAGGAGCCCTAGTCTCTATAGGGAGAAACAGAGTGAAGGAGACCTAGTCTCTATAGGGAGAAACAGAGTGAAGGAGCCCTAGTCTCTATAGGGAGAGACAGTGTGAAGGAGCCCTAGTCTCTATGGAGAAACAGAGTGAAGGAGCCTTAGTCTCTATAGGGAGACACAGAGTGAAGGAGCCCTAGTCTCTATGGAGAAACAGTGTGAAGGAGCCCTAGTCTCTATGGAGAAACAGAGTGAAGGAGCCCTAGTCTCTATGGAGAAACAGAGTCTAGGAACCCTAGTCTCTATGGAGAAACAGAGTGAAGGAGCCCTAGTCTCTATGGAGAAACAGAGTCTAGGAACCCTAGTCTCTATAGGGAGAAACAGAGTGAAGGAGCCCTAGTCTCTATAGGGAGACACAGAGTGAAGGAGCCCTAGTCTCTATGGAGAGAAACAGTGTGAAGGAGCCCTAGTCTCTAGGGAGAGACAGTGTGAAGGAGCCCTAGTCTCTATGGAGAAACAGAGTGAAGGAGCCTTAGTCTCTATAGGAGACACAGAGTGAAGGAGCTCTAGTCTCTATGGAGAAACAGTGTGAAGGAGCCCTAGTCTCTATAGGGAGAGACAGAGTGAAGGAGCCCTAGTCTCTATAGGGAAAAACAGTGTGAAGGAGCCCTAGTCTCTATGGAGAAACAGAGTGAAGGAGCCCTAGTCTCTATGGAGAAACAGAGTGAAAAGGCCTAGTCTCTATGGAGAAACAGAGTGAAGGAGCCTAGTCTATGGAGAAACAGGAGTCTAGGAACCCTAGTCTCTAGGGAGAAACAGAAGTGAAGGAGCCCTAGTCTCTATAGGGAGACACGGGGGAGTGAAGGAGCCCTAGTCTCTATGGAGAAACAGTGTGAAGGAGCCTAGTCTCTAGGGAGAGACAGTGTGAAGGAGCCCTAGTCTCTATGGAGAAACAGAGTGAAGGAGCCTTAGTCTCTATAGGGAGACACAGAGTGAAGGAGCTCTAGTCTCTATGGAGAAACAGTGTGAAGGAGCCCTAGTCTCTATAGGGAGACACAGAGTGAAGGAGCCCTAGTCTCTATGGAGAAACAGAGTGAAGGAGCCCTAGTCTCTATAGGGAGAAACAGAGTGAAGAATCCCTAGTCTCTATAGGAGAAACAGAGTGAAGGAGCCCTAGTCTCTATAGGAGAGACAGAGTGAAGGAGCCCTAGTCTCTATAGGGAAAAACAGTGTGAAAGGGCCCTAGTCTCTATAGGGAGACACAGAGTGAAGGAGCCCTAGTCTCTATGGAGAAACAAGTGAAGGAGCCCTAGTCTCTATGGAGAAACAGAGTGAAGAAGCCCTAGTCTCTATGGAGAAACAGAGTGAAGGAGCCCTAGTCTCTATAGGGAGACACAGAGTGAAGGAGCCCTAGGCTCTATAGGGAGAGACAGAATGAAGGAGTCCTAGTCTCTATGGAGAGACAGAGTGAAGGAGCCCTAGTCTCTATAGGGAGAAACAGAGTGAAGGAGCCCTAGTCTCTATGGAGAAACATAGTGAAGGAGCCCTGGTCTCTATAGGGAGAAACAGAGTGAAGGAGCCCTAGTCTCTATAGGGAGAAACAGAGTGAAGGAGCCCTAGTCTCTAAGGAGAAACAGAGTGAATGAGCCCTAGTCTCTATAGGGAGAAACAGAGTGAAGGAGCCCTAGTCTCTATAGGGAGAAACAGAGTGAAGGAGCCCTAGTCTCTATAGGGAGAGACAGAGTGAAGGAGCCATAGTCTTTATAGGGAGAAACAGAGTGAAGGAGCCCTAGTCTCTATAGGGAGAGACAGAGTGAAGGAGCCCTAGTCTCTATAGGGAGAAACAGAGTGAAGGAGCCCTAGTCTCTATAGGGAGAAACAGAGTGAAGGAGCCCTAGTCTCTATAGGGAGAAACAGTGTGAAGGAGCCCTAGTCTCTATAGGGAGAAACAGAGTGAAGGAGCCCTAGTCTCTAAGGAGAAACAGAGTGAATGAGCCCTAGTCTCTATAGGGAGAAACAGATTGAAGGAGCCCTAGTCTCTATAGGGAGAAACAGAGTGAAGGAGCCCTAGTATCTATAGGGAGAAACAGAGTGAAGGAGCCCTAGTCTCTATGGAGAAACAGAGTGAAGGAGCCCTAGTCTCTATGGAGAAACAGAGTGAAGGAGCCCTAGTCTCTATGGAGAAACAGAGTGAAGGAGCCCTAGTCTCTATAGGGAGAAACAGAGTGAAGGAGCCCTAGTCTCTATAGGGAGAAACAGAGTGAAGGAGCCCTAGTCTCTATAGGGAGAGACAGTGTGAAGGAGCCCTAGTCTCTATGGAGAAACAGAGTGAAGGAGCCTTAGTCTCTATAGGGAGACACAGAGTGAAGGAGCCCTAGTCTCTATAGGGAGAAACAGAGTGAAGGAGCCCTAGTCTCTATAGGGAGACACAGAGTGAAGGAGCCCTAGTCTCTATGGAGAAACAGTGTGAAGGAGCCCTAGTCTCTATAGGGAGAGACAGTGTGAAGGAGCCCTAGTCTCTATGGAGAAACAGAGTGAAGGAGCCTTAGTCTCTATAGGGAGACACAGAGTGAAGGAGCCCTAGTCTCTATAGGGAGAAACAGAGTGAAGAATCCCTAGTCTCTATAGGGAGAAACAGAGTGAAGGAGCCCTAGTCTCTATAGGGAGAGACAGATTGAAGGAGCCCTAGTCTCTATAGACAGACTGAGAGACAGAGACAGAGTGAAGGAGCCTTATTCGCTATAGACAGAGTGAGAGACAGAGACAGAGTGAAGGAGGTTGACCTGGTGTTTGGGAGCACAGGCTCTATCGTTGAAAACAGTGTGAAGGAGCCCTAGTCTCTAAGGAGAAACAGAGTGAATGAGCCCTAGTCTCTATAGGGAGAAACAGAGTGAAGGAGCCCTAGTCTCTATAGGGAGAAACAGAGTGAAGGAGCCCTAGTCTCTATAGGGAGAGACAGAGTGAAGGAGCCATAGTCTTTATAGGGAGAAACAGAGTGAAGGAGCCCTAGTCTCTATAGGGAGAGACAGAGTGAAGGAGCCCTAGTCTCTATAGGGAGAAACAGAGTGAAGGAGCCCTAGTCTCTATAGGGAGAAACAGAGTGAAGGAGCCCTAGTCTCTATAGGGAGAAACAGTGTGAAGGAGCCCTAGTCTCTATAGGGAGAAACAGAGTGAAGGAGCCCTAGTCTCTAAGGAGAAACAGAGTGAATGAGCCTAGTCTCTATAGGGAGAAACAGATTGAAGGAGCCCTAGTCTCTATAGGGAGAAACAGAGTGAAGGAGCCCTAGTATCTATAGGGAGAAACAGAGTGAAGGAGCCTAGTCTCTATGGAGAAACAGAGTGAAGGAGCCCTAGTCTCTATGGAGAAACAGAGTGAAGGAGCCCTAGTCTCTATGGAGAAACAGAGTGAAGGGAGCCCTAGTCTCTATAAGAGGGAGAGAAACAGAGTGAAGGAGCTAGTCTCTATGGGGAGAAACAGAGTGAAGGAGCCCTAGTCTCTATAGGGAGAGACAGTGTGAAGGAGCCCTAGTCTCTATGGAGAAACAGAGTGGAAGGAGCCTTAGTCTCTATAGGGAGACACAGAGTGAAGGAGCCCTAGTCTCTGCTAGGGAGAAACAGAGTGAAGGAGCCCTAGTCTCTATAGGGAGACACAGAGTGAAGGAGCCCTAGTCTCTATGGAGAAACAGTGTGAAGGAGCCCTAGTCTCTATAGGGAGAGACAGTGTGAAGGAGCCCCTAGTCTCTATGGAGAAACAGAGTGAAGGAGCCTTAGTCTCTATAGGGAGACACAGAGTGAAGG